>NC_056623.2:132383862-132671362 GCF_002870075.4 Lactuca sativa | reverse complement strand
GCCATCAATTTCAGAATTTTTTTAGTGTTTTGATTTGTGACTTTTTTGTTGTGGTTCTTCTATTGTTGCATGTTCTGTTTGTTTTTTTAGGCCTAGTTGGAAATTTGGGTGTTTTTTAGGCCCTTTAGTTCCATTTCTAAGACCGGAGGGTGTGGGAGGGACTCTTCCCTCATTTTTGGTGGGACATACCCCCCTTTCCCTCACCAAAAAGCTAAGGAATGGATGGGAAGCCCTTCCCTCACTTTTTTTTTAATATATTTCATACATATATTATACTCATTTTGTAGGGAATTAAAAACCATGAATTTTAATATATATATATTTTTTATATTTTTATAATAAGTATATATTTTTATAAATATTAAAAAAGATAAAATAAAAATAAAATAACTGACCAATGAGAAGAGGAGAGAGAGTGCAAAACCCTCTCCCCCACCTCTTTTCCTGCACTCCATTCCCTCACCCACGGAGTGGTGTTCAAGAGGGGAGGGAAGCTTCCCTCACCCTTTCCATCACCCCACTCCGTCCGGTCTAATAAAGTCGTATTTACCATCTAACAAGACTTGTGAATATTTTATGGCTCACAAATTTGAAATATTGATTTTTAATTTTAAGCTAGCTGGTCTGCACTATGAGAGCATAACTAATATTTTTGGCTTTACGAAATGCATGATGACATGTTTACGTAGGGATTTTGAAACATTTAGTTTGTATAATGAGATTTTTAAGTAAAAAAGTTGTTAAATTGTTGATTTTGAAGTTTATGTTCTTTATTGGTCTATTGTATTTCAACGACATAAAAAATGGGGCATTATTGTATCGTTTCGTTCCGGGCATGAAAACCTTTGGACCGGCCCTATATATATATATATATATATATATATATATATATATATATATATATATATATATATATATATATATATATATATATATATATATATTTCTTTTTTATTCTCCTTGAAAACGTGAAAGGAATTTAAACCATAATTTTCTTTATTTTTTTATTTTTTTTGTTATATCTCAATAATACATAAATCTTTCTTGTTATTAATCAACAAATTATAAAAGATATGTGTTGAAAGTGTAAATCGCCACAAATATGGGAGAAAGTCGATAGCCTCTAAAATTATATGCCAAAAGTGTACAACAACCAAAAGAATGGACACTCGGTGGAAAAAATCCAAAAATGTTATGGCAAGGTAAAAGTCTAAAGGAGGTTTTTTGGGTTTCTTATGTTAAAATGTAGAAGTTTTGACTGCAAGAACGAAAAGTGTCAAAATCAATAAAAATTTATAGCAAAAATACCAAAATGGAAAAGTTTTTACTGCAAGGACAAAAAATATCAAAGTCACTAAAAATTTGTAGCAAAAACGTAAAGGCACAAAAACTTAATCAAAACACAAAAATATAAAAGTTTTGACATCAAGGATGAAAAATGTCAAATTCACCAAACATTTATGGCAAAAACCTAATGGCAAAAATGCCAAAATGTAAAAGTTTTTATTTCAAGGACGAAAAGTGTAAATGTCGCTACAGATTTATGGCAAAACGTCAATGACAAAAAGTTAATCAAAACACAAAAATGTAAAAGTTTTTACTTAAAGGATGAAAAGTGTCAAATTTACTAAACATTTTTGGCAAAAACCTAAAGCCACAAAATTTACTTTTCATAAGGTATGGCTAGCTTTATATATATATATATATATATATATATATATATATATATATATATATATATATATATATATATATATATATATATATATATATATATATATATATAAGCTAGCCATACCTTATGAAAATTATATATATATATATATATATATATATATATATATATATATATATATATATATATATATATATATATATATATATATATATATACTACATGTAATTTTGTTAGTATTTTTTTTATTTAATTTGATGCATATCCCAAATTTTAATCGGTTTATTTTTTAATGTCATATTTTTTTTCCATGTATTTTAAAATACTTATTTTCCTACTATTTTTGTAATGCTTCTAAATTCATTTGTAATATAACCCTAACTGTGTGTTTGGTTGACAGAAAATGAATGTAATTTAAAGGAAAATGATTTCAATTCCCTCAAATTAATGTGTTTGAAACTTTCCAACATATGGTGGAAAATGAATTCCTTCTAAAGTTGGATGAAAAACATTCCTTCTTATCAAGGTAAATGGCAGATTACAAAAATACCCCTTGTACTTATCAGAACACACACCACCACTACCATCACCGACCACCACCACCGCCACCATCGCTGCCACCACTATTATTACCAGCACGCACCACCACAACTACCAATGTTGTCGGAAACCACCTCTGCTATCACCCACCACCACTACTAATGTCACCACCACCATCACCGCCACCACCACCACTACCTATGTTGCTACCACTATCATCGCCACCACCACCGCTACCACACCCACAACTACTTCCGCCAGCACTACCACCATTAACAACACTACCACCATCACTACCATCACCCACTACCACTACCACTACCACCACCACAGCCACCACCAACATCGCCACACAAACGCTACCACCACCACCTTCGTTGCTACCAACGCCACATCTGCCACCAACCACCACTGCCACCACCAATGTAACGCCCGCAAATCTGGGCTAGTCAAATTAGAGGCAATAGGGGTCGAAAACGAATTTTCGACAAAAGATTATTTAGAATAAATAATCTTAACCAAGTTGTAGAGTATGTTACAAGGTTTTCGTACATATAAAGAACGCCGAAAACCGAGTTATAACGAAGAAGTTATGACCCGTTGAAGTTTCGCGACGGAACCGGCACGATACCGGGAAGCGTAAATAGTGAATTTACGATAGAGCGAGATTTAGCCTTAGCGATCTAAACGAAAGTCATAGAATATGTTAAACTAAGAACATCGATAAAAAGAACGCCCAAATCTGACTTCGTATGAGGAAGTTATGATTTTTCTAAAATTTAGCATAGCAGTGCACAGCCCGAAATCTGAATTTTAGATCGGTCGATTTTTAGCCGACGGGATCTGAATGAAAGTTGTAGTACTCATAAATACCAACACGTGGATATAAAGAACGTCGATAATAGAGCTCGTATGCAAAAGTTATGGACGAAGCTTAGTCCCTACTTTTCGAGCGCGGCGAATTCGATACAGTTTCGTAAATACGAGATAGAATGAGAATTAGCCAACGAGGTCTAAATGAGAGTTGAAGATCTCATTAATAGGAACTCAACGGTAAAAAGACAGACAAAAATGGAGCTCGTATGCGAAAGTTATGGACGAAGCTTAGTCCCTACTTTTCGAGCGCGGCGAATTCGATACAGTTTTGTAAATCCGAGATAGAATGAGAATTAGCCAACGAGGTCTAAATGAAAGTTGAAGATCTCATTAATAGGAACTCAACGGTAAAAAGACAGACAAAAACGGAGCTCGTATGCAAAAGTTACGGACGAAGCTTAGAGACTACTTTACTATAAAACTCCTATAAATACAAGGGTGAACTCCTCATATTTTCTTCACACCATAAGCCTCTCTTTCTCTCTCTAACTTCTCTCTAGCCTCCCTAAACCCCTCCCAAGTCTACGGAACCTCCCTAGCACGAGAAGAAAGCCCCGGAGCGCCCTACGGCTCCGAGAAGAAAAGCTTTCGGCTTGGAAACGCTACTCCAGCGAAGCCCGATTTTTAATAAAAACTCGCTGTAAGTGAGCTACGCCTATACTATATTTAATATAGATTTTATTTAATTATAGTAACATTATTAGGACCTTAAAATAATTATTTAGGCTATTATTATGAGTTATATTGAGTGTTATTTAACGCTTATATAATAGTAATAATAGCTAGACTATTAATTAGTCGTGGTTAACGTTAAAAACTAAACCCTAGTGGTATTGATACTAGGTTTTGTCGAGGAAAATTGTTTTGAGATAACGAAGTGCTGTCTGAGTTCGGAATCACCACCTAATCAGGTGAGTGCATAGTTACTTTCATCTTACACATAGATATGAAATATTTTATTATAAATTTACGTGCTATGTGTGCATATTGTCTAAATACTTGCTGTCTATGCTGGTGAAAGATTTTTATACATGTTTTAAATGATGTAAACTATATAAAGTATTTTATATCTACAAGATATGTTGGGTAAAACATGGGTAGATGAATGATGATGGATAAAAGCTGAAATAGAGGAACATTAGTAGTACGGACCTAGTGCCCTATAGGTATACATTGGCAGCAGTGGACCTAGTACCCTATAGATGAGCACTGGCAGCTGCGCCACAACCCGTAGATGATTTAGATCTACGGTAAACGTCCTAGCAGCTGCGCTCCAAGGATAGTATCGGCAGCTGCGCCTAATAGGGAGCCTTATGACCATGACAGTAGTGTTTAAAGGTCAATACCGGCAGAAGCGCCTCATAGAAAATGTCCTAATTCTGGCAGCTGAGCCTAAGTGACAATATTAGCAGCTGCGCTTGACCAATGTGTCATTGGCAACAATGGACTTCATGTTGTTTCCTTAGGATGATCCTTAGGAATGAATGAATGAGAAATAGCTGATTCTTAGGGTAGATCCTTAAGAATAAAGAAGATAATGGGGATGTGTAATTGGGTTGATTGTTTGATTGTTTAAACATAATAATTATATTATTGTGGGTTGAAAACCCTATGCACTCACCAGGTTTCCCAACCTGACCCACTCAGTTTATTTATATCACAGGTGTTGATATGAAGTGACATTACACTGAGAGATTTAAAGAGATGTAGATCACTAGTGTAAATAATTGTAAGTTCTGTTTATGCTTATGTTTCTGTATTAACGATGACATCCCAAACGTTTTAAAATGAAATAAATACGTTTCTTCGAAAATGTTTTAATAACGTATTTACCATGTTTTTCTGGGAACAAATTCCGCAACATTTTTATAAAATGAAGTACTCTGATTTTTATAAAGCATAAACAACATCGGTCTTTTCTGGCCGTGAAAATGGGGATGTCACAGTTGGTATCAGAGCATTAGTTTAAGCGAACTAGGAATATGGATTTATTTCTAGACTTAAACTTAAAATGCTAAGCGATGATTGTGAGGTGTGAGCACTAGCTTATTTTAGGAATTATGCCTAAAATGCTTTTATGTGCTAAATGCTTTATGCCTTATATGCTGTTATTTATTCGGATCTATGGTCTGTTGTCGACCGAATCTGGAAACCTTATATGTTTAGGATTCTAAACGTACGACTACGATATTAGAACTAGCATGTAAACGTTTTGGAGTGATAAGGATGATTTAAACGTCAATCCTAAGTAAAGGTCTAGATTCACCTTATTCGGTGTATAGATCAAGATGACAAGGACCCGTAGCGGAAACGTGAATGCAAATGAGAATAGGAACCAACCCCTAGTGGTTCAGCAAATACCTGTTGTAGAAGAAGTTGCACCTGATCCAGTCACGATGGCTAGAGTTCAAGCCATGATTCGGGCTATGCGAACTGAATAAAGGGAAGAAATGAGGAGGATGTCGAATAGGGACGAACCTACTATGCCCAATGAGCAACCCGAGCTGATTCCCGAGCAATCGGAGGAAGGGAACTACAGTCGCCAAGTGAGTCAAGTGGGGACTCAAGATGGCCTGGAGAGGAGAAACGACAAGGATGGGCGAATGTACAAGAATTTCTTGGGTGCGAAACCACCAAGTCTCTCAGGAAGCCCAAAGCCTATTGAGATTATGGATTGGATCTCCGAGATGGAAATGGTGTTTGAGAGCTGCGACTGTAGCGAGAAACAGAAGAATGTCTTCGCCGTAAGACAACTGAAAACTGGAGTCTTGAGCTGGTGGAAGCTATTGGCAGATACGATGCCACGAGGAGAAGCCTTAAGGATGTCATGGGAAGAGTTCTTGGAACAGTTGAAAATGCAGTACTGCTCGGACATAGATCTGATAGACCTAAACAACGAGTTTCAGAACCTGAAGAAAGGGAAGATGAGTGTTGATGAGTATGCCACCGCATTCACCAAGAGGATGAAGCTATTCCCCTACTTGGTGCCTTCTAAACTCTCCAAGATTGATAGGTTTGCTAACGGACTGCCCACTGACTTTGGCCCAATGGTCAAAATGGCAACTACCTTGAAAACAGCTGTTAGGGCAGCTAAGAACGTAGAGGCCCAGGTAAGAGAAAATGGTCTAGAAAAAGATAAGTCAGGAGAGAAGCGGAAGTTTGAAGGATCTTCAAGGTCCAAAAAGGAAAGCAAGACTACCCAAAGAGAGAGGGGGCTACAAAGCCATATGTGCCGCCAAAGCAAAAGGCGAGAACATTTCAAATGATTCTTGACGAAGCAGATGACAATGCGAAGATTCAGGAGTTAACGCTTGACATCCAAGGATCGAGTTATGGAGTAATCGTGTAGATAGTACCTCGCAATGTAGCCTGTTAGGGGCATAGTTTAGGGTGAACTTGAACACCTATGTAAACATTTTAAGGAATAATATAAAACCTTCGTTTTGATATTTTATGTGTTAAACTGTTATGTGATTTTCTTGTATGGTGACTTGGAAAACTGCGAGACAATACTTGGGACGGGTATGAGTAGGTGTGGATGGTAGTAGAGGCCTATACTACCGGAAGCACAGGACTCACACTTGGATCAGGGAAAGTCACAAGGTTACCAAGAAGCTAGTAATTGATTTCGTTTTATTCAAGTGTGTTGTTACCATCGTTTCGGTAATGACTAAGAAGATTGTTGATATTCCGACCCTAGTGGTCATATCGAATCGAGTCCGACTACGATGAGTATGTTGTGTGGTTCAGAGAACCAAGTTTGATGTAGCGTCCGACTTAAACCAAACGGTTGAAATCAAAGCGATCAATAGAAGTATCACACTCGTTGTTAAAGAAGTTGGTGGCTAGAAATGCCTAATGTTAAAGTGTGATTATATCACATTAGAACATGAAGGAAGGCATAGTCTGTTTTAGAATTTAACTCTAAGAGACCTAAGTCTAAGTGTTGCAACATACAATGATAGGTCATTAGAATATAACACATCGATCTATAGTAGTAATAAAAGAACTTATCTCAAGTCCGTATCCAGCAAGGATCGAGATTGTGACTTGAAGGTCATAATTTGGAGTCTAACCTGAGGTAGAGAGCAGGTGCACGATCGAGTACTCTTACAGTCAATGAGTTTAAGAGATAGAATTGAAGGAATGTAGAAGTTATAATTATTACCTAGGATGAAGAGATGATGTATGGAGTCATTATACGACCCTGTTTCATTGATGATTCCGGGACGTAATCATCCTAAGGGGGAGATAATTGTAACGCCCGCAAATCTGGGCTAGTCAAATTAGAGGCAATAGGGGTCGAAAACGAATTTTCGACAAAAGATTATTTAGAATAAATAATCTTAACCAAGTTGTAGAGTATGTTACAAGGTTTTCGTACATATAAAGAACGCCGAAAACCGAGTTATAACGAAGAAGTTATGACCCGTTGAAGTTTCGCGACGGAACCGGCACGATACCGGGAAGCGTAAATAGTGAATTTATGATAGAGCGAGATTTAGCCTTAGCGATCTAAACGAAAGTCGTAGAATATGTTAAACTAAGAACATCGATAAAAAGAACGCCCAAATCTGACTTCGTATGAGGAAGTTATGATTTTTCTAAAATTTAGCATAGCAGTGCACAGCCCGAAATCTGAATTTTAGATCGGTCGATTTTTAGCCGACGGGATCTGAATGAAAGTTGTAGTACTCATAAATACCAACACGTGGATATAAAGAACGTTGATAATAGAGCTCGTATGCAAAAGTTATGGACGAAGCTTAGTCCCTACTTTTCGAGCGCGGCGAATTCGATACAGTTTCGTAAATACGAGATAGAATGAGAATTAGCCAACGAGGTCTAAATGAGAGTTGAAGATCTCATTAATAGGAACTCAACGGTAAAAAGACAGACAAAAATGGAGCTCGTATGCGAAAGTTATGGACGAAGCTTAGTCCCTACTTTTCGAGCGCGGCGAATTCGATACAGTTTTGTAAATCCGAGATAGAATGAGAATTAGCCAACGAGGTCTAAATGAAAGTTGAAGATCTCATTAATAGGAACTCAACGGTAAAAAGACAGACAAAAACGGAGCTCGTATGCAAAAGTTACGGACGAAGCTTAGAGACTACTTTACTATAAAACTCCTATAAATACAAGGGTGAACTCCTCATATTTTCTTCACACCATAAGCCTCTCTTTCTCTCTCTAACTTCTCTCTAGCCTCCCTAAACCCCTCCCAAGTCTACGGAACCTCCCTAGCACGAGAAGAAAGCCCCGGAGCGCCCGACGGCTCCGAGAAGAAAAGCTTTCGGCTTGGAAACGCTACTCCAGCGAAGCCCGATTTTTAATAAAAACTCGCTGTAAGTGAGCTACGCCTATACTATATTTAATATAGATTTTATTTAATTATAGTAACATTATTAGGACCTTAAAATAATTATTTAGGCTATTATTATGAGTTATATTGAGTGTTATTTAACGCTTATATAATAGTAATAATAGCTAGACTATTAATTAGTCGTGGTTAACGTTAAAAACTAAACCCTAGTGGTATTGATACTAGGTTTTGTCGAGGAAAATTGTTTTGAGATAACGAAGTGCTGTCTGAGTTCGGAATCACCACCTAATCAGGTGAGTGCATAGTTACTTTCATCTTACACATAGATATGAAATATTTTATTATAAATTTACGTGCTATGTGTGCATATTGTCTAAATACTTGCTGTCTATGCTGGTGAAAGATTTTTATACATGTTTTAAATGATGTAAACTATATAAAGTATTTTATATCTACAAGATATGTTGGGTAAAACATGGGTAGATGAATGATGATGGATAAAAGCTGAAATAGAGGAACATTAGTAGTACGGACCTAGTGCCCTATAGGTATACATTGGCAGCAGTGGACCTAGTACCCTATAGATGAGCACTGGCAGCTGCGCCACAACCCGTAGATGATTTAGATCTACGGTAAACGTCCTAGCAGCTGCGCTCCAAGGATAGTATCGGCAGCTGCGCCTAATAGGGAGCCTTATGACCATGACAGTAGTGTTTAAAGGTCAATACCGGCAGAAGCGCCTCATAGAAAATGTCCTAATTCTGGCAGCTGAGCCTAAGTGACAATATTAGCAGCTGCGCTTGACCAATGTGTCATTGGCAACAATGGACTTCATGTTGTTTCCTTAGGATGATCCTTAGGAATGAATGAATGAGAAATAGCTGATTCTTAGGGTAGATCCTTAAGAATAAAGAAGATAATGGGGATGTGTAATTGGGTTGATTGTTTGATTGTTTAAACATAATAATTATATTATTGTGGGTTGAAAACCCTATGCACTCACCAGGTTTCCCAACCTGACCCACTCAGTTTATTTATATCACAGGTGTTGATATGAAGTGACATTACACTGAGAGATTTAAAGAGATGTAGATCACTAGTGTAAATAATTGTAAGTTCTGTTTATGCTTATGTTTCTGTATTAACGATGACATCCCAAACGTTTTAAAATGAAATAAATACGTTTCTTCGAAAATGTTTTAATAACGTATTTACCATGTTTTTCTGGGAACAAATTCCGCAACATTTTTATAAAATGAAGTACTCTGATTTTTATAAAGCATAAACAACATCGGTCTTTTCTGGCCGTGAAAATGGGGATGTCACAACCAACACCATCACCACCTCCAACCGCCACTGCTACCATCACCACTACCACTGCTGCCACAATCGACTCCATCGCCACCATCACTACCACCCACCATTATAGCCACCAACACTACCATTCCCAAAATTTTATTGTTTTTCTAATTTATATAATGTATCTTTAAATATAAGTTAGAAAACAATGTAAAATTTAGCAAACTAGGCCAAAATGGTAATTCTATCATTTTACGTGAATTTTAATTCTATTTCTTGCAAACCATACATAATCTAGAATTAATTTAAATTTCATTTCTTGCCAGCCAAACAGTATATGGAATTGGATTCAAATTCCTAACAGATTCATTTTCCAATTTCAATTCAAATTCTTTCAGCAACATTCTGCGAACCAAACAACACTTAAATTTTAGGAGTTTAATATTGAATAACAATTGATTCTCAATATTTTAATACAAAGATTCAAACATATTCCAAATCAAAAAATTTAATATATAAAAGATGTTTGGCAAATGAACTTATTAGCTTATTATCGTTATAAACTAAAAAATATTTAGATAAAAACAATTTATAAGGGTGAGCCATTTATTCTAATGTTAATTCTCTCTAAATTATTAGGTTACAAGTAATAAGTTGTACGTTGTTGTTTTTTTTTTCAAACACCCCTCAATCCCTATATACAAAGAATTATTTTCATATTATGGTTAAATATAATACTTTTTCTTATTATTAAACTTTTTTATATCTCATCAGTATAGTACACGTACACGTGTTTATAATCTAGTGAGAACATATACAAGATTATATCTTTTGCTTTATGCCCTAGTTTCGTTTATATATTATAGTCTAACATTTTCAAAATGATGCAAATACTAAGGATTGAACAACACTGTCATAGCATATTATTTCAACGACATATTTAAAAAATGAAAACTTATATGAGAAAAGTTTATATAATATATGAAAAAAGATAAATATAAATTAGTTATTTATTCATTTTTCTTTGAAAATGTTAACAACCGGAGAGAGACCTTACAAGAATACTTTTTTCATAAATAAATGTTAATGTAAAAATGATGTGTCAAAGTAATAACTCCTTGGAAGGTTTTTAGTATAGATAAAAAACTACATGTAAAATACGTGTAGGTAAATAAGAAGTAATCAATTTCAAAAAGTTAAATATTACTTTACAAGTATATATAATGCCATGTAGGTTAATGAAATACCATGTTAGCTTTCAAACGTGGTAAACGGAAAACAATGGTCACAATGGTCGCAGTAGAATTAGTTTAAAAAATGAGCGACTTTTATCTAGAAATATATAATTATTTGTTAAACCAATAGATCCAAAATACAATGATTTTTTATATTGCACTTTCTTTTTTAAAATATACACATCGTTTAATGGGTTAAATAAGACCATACCTGTAGAAGCAGCGACTGTGCATACAAAACCAATGATATACTTGCTTTTTGATATTCGTCTAGTCTCTTCAGAATCACTCTGAAACACAAGTAACGTAGACGAAAAACTGAGCAGAACAAGTGAATTAGCGATGAAAGGAGTGAACTTTTGGCCATTAAAGAGGTACGAAAAGAAGGCGTTGAATGCGAGTTGACTCGCAGAGATCAAAGAGTACGTTGAAACAGGTAAAAAATTGAGTCCAAAAGTATACAACATGCAGTCTACAGCCAAGGATATGCCGAGAGTTGTATAAAGAATCGCTAGGGTGGTCCAAGAAGGTTTTCCGGCGAGTTGGTGGTGGTGTCCCTGTGGTGTTTTTGAAGGTGAGAAGAGGAAGATGAAGGGGAACATAAGTGGGAATCCGGCAGTTTGAACAAATGCTGCCATCCATTTACTGTTTCCACCTTTGTTGAAATAAAGTCTTCCTAACATTGTTGCAGTTGATTCGCCAAAGAGTAGAAACATGACGAGAATTGCTATCTGTATCCACCTCTTGTACTGGACAACCTTTGAGAAGCCTCTTTCACCATATAATTGGGTTTCTGATGATGTACAACGATGGAGGAAAAAAGTTTACTTTCTTAAACAGTAAATTATAATTGCTCTTTAGGGTATTGTTTATGTAGAAACTAATATAACTTGATGTTGAGTGTTAAATCGACAATGGAATAAAACTTATTTTATTATGCAATACTCGTAAACTTGATGTTGATTAGATTTAGATTTGAATGAACATTTTTTCCGGCTACAGCATGAGATTCTTAAGTAGAAATAACAACTTAATTTTTAATTGTTTGAAATATTAAAGACTTAAAGGTAAGATATTAGTAATATCGTAGTTTGGATTATCTTAATAGATATCTTAATTTAAAAAAGGTACTAATATAGTCATCATCATTTATATATCAATTATAGGACCTTAATATTTTGGTCTATATATATAAACTAATTTATAACCCGTGATAATCTTGGTTATAAAATTAATTAAACTTTCGTATTAAAAAATCAAAAAATTATTAATCAATTATTTTAAATAAGTTATCACTTAAGAAATATTTTTTTATTTATATAAAATTATAATCGTTGATTTAAATAAATACGTGGAGTTATATCATTTAATAATTTATATTAATTTTATTTTATTTTTTAATCTAATGTTATTAATTTAATATAATTAAATGGAGAAATTTTAAATTTTGAAATTTAAAAATTAAGAATCAATTATTAATTTAATCAAGTTAGAGCGAGAAACTTAAAATTTAAAATTTGAAATAAATAATTAATAGATTGACAAGTCACATTATAAATGATATATAATATTAATGTGGGGTTCTAATTGCATGACACTTATCAATATGAGATTAAACATATTCTTTTATTAGAATATGGAGATGGAGATTCCTTTCGCTTATTTTTTTTAGACTCATATCATATTACCATTTGATATTTGGGATTAAAATAAAATTATTTGATATTATATAATCGCTAAGACCTATTACATTTGTAATTACAAAAACACAACAATTTACAATTATTATAGTTCAAATTTATATTATCTATATTAAATATCATTTTTAATTTCACAAAATTGTAATAATATAAATATTATATGAAATAAAATAATACTATATATTATAGTTATTATGTTTTTATAGATTATATAATTTTTAATAAAATATATTATTTATTACTATAAAAAGTATTTAAAATATGTTTTTCCAGTGTTTGAAAATGGAACTTTGATATAAATTTCAAAGTTCAGGATGAAAATAACGCAGGTAGAGTTGGAATCACAAACCAAAGTCAACATACAGTCGTTATTGTGTTGTACAACGAATATAAAGTTCTTCGCTTTAAAAAAATGGTATCCGTTAACTCCTTAAAGTTCTTCGCTTTTGACATTATATTTTGTAAACTTTAACTCTTTTCATGAAATAACATAAATTTGCAAAAAAGATGTAATTTCGTAATATAAAAGAATCACAAAATTGGTAACAAAATATATTTTTGACATTTAAGCAAAATAAGTTGTAACAAAATTAGTAAGGACTTTGGATTTTTCACGTTACGCCTGCAAGTTGATCCACTTTATAGACATTTTTCCCACATAACTAAATGATAGTATTTATTTGGTAAAAAGTAGTCTTCAAAAAGGATCATCAACGAAACTCACGAATACCAAATCCCTTAACGAAATATGTAGAACATAATATTGTTTGCACTTAAAAGAAATAATAATGTTACAGAAGTTAAGGGTTTATTTATTTATTTATTTATTTTTTATTTCGTGATAATTTTCTGAAAAAACATTTAGTTAAATGAAGTTGCTTTCACGAAAAAAAGAAACATATTGCATGTTTGCTATGAGTTTGGCTAATTGCTAAAGTGATAATAAAAAATGTTCGTAGGATGTCAAATATTATGTTCAGACTTAAGAGTATGCTTACCAGCGGTATTTGTTGCCTGTTCTTCAGCTTCCTTCATTGATTAATAGAATAAGGAAGAGGACTGAGTGAGAGGAGAAATGGGATATAGACTTTTGGGTTTGAAGTGCAATCATGATCACCATGGGTGAATATATATATATATATATATATATATATATATATATATATATATATATATATATATATATATATATATATATATATATATATTTATTTATTTATTTATTTATTTATTTTGTTAGAATAAATTATGGAAAACATAAAAAAATAAAAAAGGTTGGCTATTGAGGGAACGTTAGCATTCTAATTAAGGGTCAAAGCCTAGAAAAAAGAAAAATGGACTAATTTGATGGTGTAGCATGTCATATTTTAAAAAAATACAAGGCTCCCGGAGTCGTTTTTGTAAAAGCTAGTACACCTAAACTCTGCCATAAATTTGACATGGCCGGGTTCCCTAATTTGACACGACAGGTGGGTTCGAGAGAGAATGGGAATTTATTTTAGAATTCAAATTTTTTTTTTTACAAAATTGCAAAAATGGTGCCTGTGTGGTTGGTGATTTTATGCGCTTTTGGTGTATCATTGGTTAAAAATCGGATTTTTTTTATTGTTTTTGGTCCCTCACGCTAACTTCCATCCATATATGTCGTTAGCTAAAAAAAGAAGAGGGTATTTTCGTCTTTCCACCTACAAGGACCATTTTTGCAACCCGTTTCCAAAAAATTCATGAACCAAACCAAAAACAAGCTATTTTTATATTTATTGCTTTTGGACCACCGAACAAAGTTCAAATCCTTTAATGTTATACGATCATAACTCAGAAAAGATGTTCATCAAGTAAGTTGACGAAGGACGAAAACACATGAAAGTGAAAAACCACGTTTCAGAGGAAAACTTTTATCTTTCCAAATGTTTTTCCATCAATTATCGCTGCCAAAAGTTTAAATTTTCAAAATTTTGCATAAAATAGTGAACTTCAGTACCTAATATTACAGGATTTAAGTGGATTTTTTTTCCTCTTTTTGCATTGGACAAAAAGATCAAGCAAGAGGACTGCAGATTGTCTTGGAGCAAACAAGCTCGATCTTGATCGTGCCCAAGTGACGAATGTTAATAACTACAAGGTCTTTGTCGCCACGTGGAATGTCGCCGAAAAACCTCCAATGAGTTCTTTGAATCTTGAAGATTGGTTACACACTTCTCCTCCAGCTGATATATAATGATGGATTTTGAGCATTCTAACACTCATATGGTGTACATGCAACCCTAAATACATTGGATCTATGATTTCTCTATTATGCATGCAAATATGAATATTCCAAAGTATTACCCTAACTAGCATACAATCTTTGTTATTTGGGTAATAAAATAGATAGAATACATACCTTTATGATGTAGCTTGACTCCATGAAGCTCGAGATCCTAGTGCCTCAACTGTGACACCTCAAATGGTTCACACAACACCATGAACATCTTGGAATAACCATGAGAAGAGGATATGAGACTTGGAAATCGGCTTGCCCTCCATATTCTTCACTAGTGCCAATTTCTCCAACCAATGGGGTCTTTATATAGTGTGCACATTAGGGTTACACCATGTAACCCATAACTTTACCCATTCCTTATGCTCCATGGGTTTTAACCTCCATGGAGTATCCATGGGTCACTACATGGGTTAAACCCAACATAAGGAATCATGGATCATAAGCCCACATATATAAGAATGAATGATTTACACAATCAATCCCCATATATTTAATTAGTCTCTTTTGATCACTAAATTAAGTCCAAATTAATTCTTGATCAATACTAATTAAAAATCAAGATTTCATATTAATATATTAGAACTTATAATATATTAATATGTTCCAAATGTCATCTTCTCACAAACGGTCTATTTAAGTGTTCCGATGCCATGCAACCCAAATGGACCATGCCGAGTCAGGTCAAGTACATACCAATTATAGTTAGGGCTTAGACACTAATCCAACAGTCTCCCACTTGGATAAGTCTAAAAATATTATTGAGTATGACTTCAAAAACCAACTGGCAATCATAGCTCTCAAAAACCGCTGTCAAACTCTGACATTGTAACTGAATTCTTATCTCGTTAATGACTTGTCCATTAGATAATGGATCATATATTCCTCCATTCTAGATATCATATGGACTGAGACATGGATTATCAATCATTCTTTCAGTCGATTTGTTGTTTCCCGATTTCCGATTCATGATGACTGACTGATTGAACAAATCAAATCAGTCCTAGCTTGGCCAAGCACTCACATTTGTCATCATTAAATCATCGAGGGGCCCACATATATCGATTTTATCTTGAAGGTAAAAGGAATGGATAAACTTCGACTCATATGGCTTGTTCTACTACTTGTTGAATCATACACAAAGGCACGTTTTATAACATCGAGTTACCAATGCGTTGTCGTGCAATCAATGTATGACCAAATCATAGTAACAACTCATATCTCTAGGTTTGAAGAATATAAGATATTATCGTCTCATGATCACTTGTGATAAAATCCATGAAGTGATTCAGATGAGTTTGGGTTGAATCCAATACTCAGAGCTTATGAGTACTCATGAGTGTTGTAGCACCTCTTTGCTATGTCTAACTGTGACAACCGTCAAATTCTGGTCAAGTCAAAGTCAAATAAAGTCAACAAGTCAGACCAGTCAACTCAATTAACCCTTGTGTACTAGGGCTCATGTTAGGTAAATACTATACAACTCGGTATTCTAATGAGAAGTCATAAATTGAAAAGTTCGTACATCTAGATTTCTTTAACCTAAAATTGTGGTAAGTAACGAACCAAACCGATAAAATAATGTTGCATACTCATCGGGAGTGTGTAAGGTCCTTAAACATGGCTGAACGGGGTTTACAGACTTTGCATTGCGAAGTCGGACACTCACAAATGTCACACACGAAACCTCTCTCAATCGTTTTCATTCTATCTCTCTTTATCTAGAATCTCTCCTAAATCTCTCCAAGTATGTCAAATCTCTCCCAAATCTCTTTTTGTATGAGAAATCTCTCCAAGAATGTGAAATCTCTCCCAAATCTCTCTTTGTATGAGAAATCTCTCCAAGAATGCAAAATCTCTCCCAAATCTCTCTTTGTATGAGAAATCTCTCAAAGTATGTGAAATCTCTCCCAAATCTCTCTCAAAAGTTCCTTAAACTTTTTATAGTCTTTTGGGCCATCCCGACCCTTAACCGGGTTAAAAACGGCTTAAAACGGGGTAAAAACGAGTAAACTAGGCTTAAGGACCCGAAACCCCTCTTAAGGAGCCGAACCCTCTTAAGGACCCGAAACCCTCTTAGGAACCGAAAGCATCATAAGCGAACCCATCAGAAGCGAACCTATCAGAAGCGAACTAGTCAGAACCAAACCTCGCCTAATGGACCGAACCTCGCATAAGGACTGAACCCTTCCCTTCGGTCCATTTCGCGCCTTACTCTCTTCGCCTCATTTCGATTTCAGATCGAACCTCGCACAAGGAACTGAAGGTCCCTTTGGTTCATTTCGCCTCCTACTCTTTCGGTTCATTTCGCCTCTCGCCCAGCACTAGAAGGGACCCAACCTCCGACCAGGACCGAGAGGTCTCGCTGGAAGCCCTTTCCTTCCCGGTTTTCGACTAGTTTTGCGTTTTAGGACCGTTTTTAATTGTTTTAACACGGGATTTTCACCCAAAACTTAATTATAACATATAAGACCCATTAATTAATGATTAATCACGTTTTTGGGGATAAAACCTTATCCAAGAAGAGTGGGTGAAGTACAAGAGGTGGAGTGTTGACTTTCCTTTATTCTATGACACAAGCAACCTCCCACACCCACTCCATGTCACTATTCCCCATCAGCCTATACCTAGTCACTTCATTGTACTTTTCCCACCTTTTTCCAACCATACAATTGGTCAAAGGCTAGAATTCTCTCCACTCTCCTCACATTTCTTTCATTTCCTCTCATTCCTCCATCAAGAACAAACTTCACTTTCTCTCATATTCTCTCTCTACAATTCAAGATTTAAGGCTATACTCCAAGCTTTTCTTCTACTTTTGGTAATTATTAACATCCTCCGTATGATTATTTCACTTCCTTCTACTCAAATAATAGATATCTTACACAAACTTCATCCTATTGGTGTTAGATCTTCGAATCTTCAAGCAATCTCCCAAGTGTTCTTGAGTTGAGCACTTCTTTTCTCCATCATCCATCTACTGAAATCACTCAAGGTGAGTTCATAACCCTACATTTTCATGTTTTCTTAAGTTTTAAGGGGGGGGGGGGGGGATACAAGTTAAAACACCAAGAACATAACTAAACTTTTCTAACAGCCTTCATCAGAAAAGTTCAACTCCATTCACGGACTGTTTTGGGCAACTTAAACATTTTTGTTTTCAAAACTATTTTAGGTGTAAGTAGTTCCAGTTCTTAGAATTTAAATGACTACTTGCACATCTCCATACGATTTTTCTACAATTTATGGTGATTTTTACAAAACTACCTATCATTTCAAACACCAATCCGGACCAGTCTGTGATTATGGACTTTTTCAGCCAAGTTGGAGGTCATTAAAAATCATGATAAAAATTATGGGTAAACTAGATACATTTTGGGAACTCTCAGAATTTACGGATTTAGGTTTTGACTTCGTATGATTTTTTCTATGACTTTTCTAAAACAGCGCAGAAATATTAAAATTAGTTAACAGCATATAACTTTCATAACACTTTGTATTATGTTGAGCAAAGTGTATAACAATAATTTCTAAATATTGAATGTGTTTCCTTGCTAGTTTATCATCATAAACTGAAACTTAGTCATTTATGATAAGATTATTCATTCATTTAGAACACGAATATTAAGCTATAATAAGCATAGTTTATAGATTCATAACACTAATGCATTTTCATAAAAGAGTTCTTATACATTACAAACATTTTGGATAAACTATAATAGGTATACTTTATGTATCATTTACTTCTCAAACTTATTTATCAAAGGTTTTCAGTTTAGTTCACGTAAATCTGTTAATGAATAAATTTGTGAGTCATTCGCTTTGGGTTACTTCCAAAGTAACCAATTCAAAAAGTCCTGTAAATTGTAACCAAAGTCTCTTGTAGGGAGAACGTGATAGTTGTGTATAGATCTATATTGGGTGTGCATCTTGCAACAGCTAGACCGGTAGGTCTGTGGTGACAAGTGTCATTTAACGGCGACGCCTGAAGAACGTCGCATTACGAGGTCGTCTAAGTCAAGTATGGTTACGATAGCTCACATGTGGTATTAACAAATCATAAGATTTACAGGTTCTAATTTTAAATTAGTGAGTTATGTCGATTTAGCTCACTGAAATTACTTTAAGTATGGAAAAACACTTGTACGCCTTCATATTAAAAAGGGTTTTATGTCGATTTAAAATCACTTTTTATATCAATAAAAACAGATATTGCTGTATATTTTCAGTCTTGGCATTTAAGACTACACACCATTCATTATAGAAGTTTTCTCAAATCAGAAAGCGTTTTTACGCCGATTTGAAACCACTTTTATATCTTTAAGTATGAAAAATACTTGTTCATTTTCAGTCCTGATATTTAGGACCACATAACTTTTATAAGGAAAATATTGGATTTTTCTTGGTAACATACATCTCTTTACAAAGATCGATTTTCAAACTCTTACTGTCAAAAGCTTATGAACTCACCAACCTTTGTGTTGACACTTTTTCAAAACTACTTGTATTCTCAAGAATTCAGTGAAACGGGAAATCAACAGCGTTTTGAGGATGGGACGATAATCGTCAAACAATTCATTTTGTATCGTAATGTAATTGATTTGAATCATGTAAACATATACTTTGGTGTAAAATTTTCAATTATATTTATGATGGTTGTATTTACTTTGAGCACTATTATACTCGTTGTTGTGATACTCTACATGAAGTCCTCCACCCCCGGACGTTTCAACCATCCTTGGTTTAGGGGTGTGACACCAACATCTTGGACATCTACAAGCCAACTCATGACAGTCTTGATTCATATCTACTTCCAATATATGACCGAATGTGGATAGTTTGAATAACTTAGTCATTCGGGAAGAATAACCTAGTTTATTCTGGAAGTTAAAACATGCAAAATGAAACACAATAATAATTGAATCCAATATGGTATCAAAACCTATGAATATAAATAGAACACTTTTTATTTATCACCATACTGATTACTCATTATTTATTGTTTCAGTTTTATCAAGTTTATACTTGAATTAAAAACACTAGTTGTCCCATGCTCCAAGCATGTACATTGTGTTTTTCAAAACAATAGCTTTTCCATACACCAAGTATGCACTCTATGTTTGTCTATGATCCTTTCTTTTGTGAAATAGATCTATTGAACATAATTTCAATGATTCTAATTTCACACTCCTAAATCCTTATCGTAAATGTAAGAATTCCAAATTCCTAACATTTATCGAAATATGTTAGATTTTAAACTTATATGCACTGGCCCTCTTGTAATGAATATGTACAAAGTCACAAAGACTTGTCAACAGACTTTATAGGGCATTCCAACAGAGATCAGTTTCATGGAAATGAAGTCTCATATTCAAAGTACATTGCTTTGAACATGCTTCTTGCATTAAGTTTTCTAACATTACACAGATACCTTCCACCTATGGAGACAACTCCATATTCCCATTTCAACTATCACTTCTGAACAAGAGTTGCCTCTTTTTCAGAATATGTCAGTATGGTCCTCACATAATTAACACTATACTTCCAACTGTCTCTGAGCAACCAATATTTGGTAAAACCTTAGATTGTCCTCGATAATTGCTTAATCGTTTTAGTCATATCCAATTCTAGAACTTTTCCCTTCTTAATGCCCCAAGGCATTTGGAAAATTTAGAAAGGATAAATATTATCGCACATGAATCAATCTTGTACCCAAAGCAAATGGGACACGATTCATGATGTCTCACATAAAGACATGATTCTAGAGCAGTCTTTTGCTATAATATTTTTTATTTTTCATGTTCTCAAAATTTGAATATGAAGAGGGATGCTGTAATCATAATCGAATTTTGAGAACGCAGTATATAGAATTTCCTTAAGTTGAACCAATCCAACATGAAATTCATATGTATATATATATATATATATATATATATATATATATATATATATATATATATATATTCTTGACTAAAGATGATTAAAATCTCAATCTAAGCCTTTTAGAATTGAAATGAAGTATAATCTCCTATCCATTAATTATAGCAAAACAACTTTTTCAACCCCTACAGCTACACGAATTGAAACTTTTATTTTCTTATGCTTAACATTGCTAACTTGCAATACTTATCATAATTATCATGCTGCCACTAACATGATGATTATTAGCATAACACTTATGCTCCCACTAGCTTTGACATGTATCCAGAAATCACTGGACTTCTAGAAATCAATACTTTATTGACTTCTTTACTAAAGTTCAGATTTCTGATACAAGATTGCTTTGATAAGACTTTATCAAAATCATACACCTCAGATAGCTCATAGGTGTGTCTAAACAATTTTAGAACTATGAAAAGGTATGCCGTAATCATACTATTAGTTGTTTAGACCTTTTGTCATTCTCACTAGTTAGTGTGCTGGTTAGCCACGCATGCTCCACTAACTACTTGAGAATGCAACTATCACAATTGCTATCTACTTAGAATCTACTTAGTGAAAGTATTTCCTTACCATCATTTTCATGAATCGGAGAGAAACCTTATGACACTAAGATTTTATGGTGTATGTGTTTTTGTCCATGTGAATTTGTCAAAACCATAATCACAAGAATAGGTTAGTGACAAATCCAAACTCATATGGACTGAACTAGTGCAATCTTAACTTCTCGCCACCTAGTAGTACAGGGCTTGCCATTGCTTCCAAGTAGTTATGCAAACAACTGAGTACATGTAGAACTGAAATGTATAGCAAACTTTAACTGAAGTGGGAAAAGAAATGTCAACACGATAGGTTATCAACCTCTAGTCGTGTGCTAGTGATGAAATACAGGTTTTATTCTTGATTAGTTCTTGAAACTATTTCAGGATTTTTTAGACTCGTACTGTCTTCTTGACCTATAATACTTTCTTGCCAAATATACAAGAAATAGTATGGATTCTAATCAAGACTAACACTTCACACAATTGGCCTTAGTTGGTCTTTGTTTTATCCAAAACATCACAACTTACCAACTTCAAATGTACAATAATAAAAGACGTTTACTCTTTCATTTGACAAGTGTTATAAACCTTCTTTAAGACGTGTCACTTAAGTTACAATATTAGAGTATGATTCTAAGATTTGTTTTGGAACGAAGTATGAATCATCTTCTTGATTTGACCACTTTAACAATTCACGACTCCTCTTCTTAGCTATAAGAATGCTCTTAGAGAATGAATTGTGATAATGTATCATAATCTTTAAGATGATCATATAACATGATACTAAAGTACTCTCCTATCTTTTCAGATTTGAGAAACTTTTATCCTTCTGCCTAATTTGATTATTCTTATTCGCTCTGCCATACATTGGAACTTTTCCAATGTCTCAGACTTATACTTAAGCTTGTAAGTATAACCATATTTACTAAACTTTAGTAAATCATGATGAATAGTTTTATCGATCTTTTCAAGTGGACTTTGACTAGTGCACAAGAATGTGTACTTGATCCCTTAGTCCTTCACTTGACTCATATATACATGTGAATAAGTAACTAGTCTTAATTTTCCAAAAGTGAAAATTCACATTCATCATAATATACAACTTGCATGATTCCAAGTTTCGGTCCAAATGAAACTTGGGTGATGAGAATCATTCCTTATTTGGTAAATTTAGACACTACCACAAACGAAAAAATCAAATCCATATTTCCAATATTGCTAGAAACATACAAACATCAAGTTTTCATATATACCATTGCAAGGAGCTATAAAATAAAGTAAAACAAACTTTTATTTATTTATAAAAAATGCGGAAAAACTTTTCCTTACAATGCAAATTGATATGAAAACTATGCTATTACATGTTTCCTAGCACTCTATCATAACTCCTAAGTAGTAGCTCAAGAATCCGATCTTCAACCAAGCGATAGAAACCCATCTTCATGATCAGATTCAACATAGTCTTTCTTTAAGTTTCCTTACCTTTGCTTGATCCTGCTAAATATGAAAATGCAATCGAGTCACATTTTGTATTAAGAATCATCAACTGGGAACTTAACAGAGTTAGATAGTGGACTTACCTGAAGTAGAGTCAAACTTTTTGATTCTTATCTCTTTCAGGTAGCTAGGGCAGCTTTGCTTCCAATGCCCCTTTTCTTCACAATGAAAACATATAGACTCTTCGGGAATGGTACAAAAGGCTATCCCAGACTTAGACTTTCTTTTTACCTTCCGGTTAACTGAGTTGATCACAGCCGATCCCTTTCCATTGGGAAGAGAAAGCTTTTATGGACTTCCAATGTTACCATTTTCCATGTCCATAGAAGTTTGAGAAATAGACCTTCCATCCATATTTTCTTGACTATTGCACTAAATCATTTCTGATTCAGCAACATTAAGCAAATAAGAAAGATCCATTAGAGTCATGTCATGATCTGCCACATAGTACTATTTATTAAACTAACTATATGACACAGGAAGTGACTGAAGGACCCAGTCAATAGCAAACTTACTTGGGACAATGACACCCAACATTCTCAACCTGCCAATATGTGACTTCTTTCTTAAGACATGAGTGCACACAAGACTTCCATCTTCATGTTTTATTGTGAATAGGGATTAGTGATCTTGAACTTTTCAAGTGTTTAAGCTTGTGGGTCAGGGAGGATAATTGGAGGAGGAGGAGGAGGAAGGTAAGTATGATTTCCATGAGCCAAACTTAGTAAATCATCTTCATTAGGAAAGCTTGTTCCATAAGATTTGGGAAGATCATTGTTGTCTACACCAGACATCACAATGGGAGAAGTTCAAGTTAGTTGATTTAAGTCCTTAATATAACACCCAATATGAAATATCAAGGCTAGGACCCAACAAACTATTTTATAACTTGGAAGAGGGATGCCGTAATCCAAGCTATAAAATATTTGAAGGTAGGTGAATGACGATTCACCAATTTCCACCATGAAAAACGAAATGTATTATTAGGTTTTTAATTGGTTTTTTAGAAACTCCTAGATTTTTTTGAGATTCATTGAACTATTCAATGGCATGTTTCAATGTCGAGTGTGCCCTTCAGGTTTTGTGACTGGGATGCCAAGGATCACAAAACAAGGTGTGAAGTAATCATGCAAATTACTTGGTACTCTTAAATGTTTATCACTCAACCGATGTGCCGGTTACCTACACACACTCCACCGACCTATGATAAAATTTAAGAAACCCTTTTCCTACTTTGTTAAAACCAATTAGTGTGTCGGTTACCCACATACGCTCCACTAACAGCTTAAACAAAGTGCAAAGTGTAATTTCATGGATTAGCACCTTATTCACATTTTCCTAAGTAACTAAGATCGGGAATTTATAAGTGTTTAGTTACTTAGTATTTATCATTATACTTATAATGAAGGAGAATTATAGTCCTTATTTGTCACACCCCCAAACCAAGGATGGCGGAAACGTCCGGGGGTGGAGGACTTCATGTATAGTATCATAACCACAATTTCAATAGTAATTTAAGCAAACACAACCAACATATATATAATTGAAAAAGTTACATCACTTGTATGAATTTCATGGTTCAAAATAAATTACAATATGTTGACAAAATATGAAAAGTTTGACGCCTTAACGTCCCATCCTCAAAAGCACTTGATTACCTGTTTAGTGTTTTCCTGAGAATACAAGTTGTTTGAAAAGTGTCAACACAAAGGTTGGTGAGTTCATAAGCTTTTATTATAAAACTTAGTAGAAGTCTTTCACATGTAAATGTCGCGTTTGTTTCAGAAAAATCCGATATTTTCCTTGAAATCCGTAAAATGTAGCCTTATAACCAAAGATCAAAATGTATAGGAAATCATCCTTACTTAGTAGAAATGTCGTGAGTTTGAAATGATATGGAAAGTAAATTTTAAATCAACCTAAAACCTACTTCGGTTTTATGAAATCCCGTAAACTTTATGAATTGTTATCTCCCTAGGTGAGTCGTTATAATCATACTGTGACTATGTGAACCTGCCACAACGTTTCTCAGGCGTCGCGAAAATGAAATGACATTTGTCACCCGTAGACCTGCAGGTCCCACTGTAGCTAGCAGCAAGGTGTGGGGTGTCAAACCCAATATAGATCTATATACAAGTATCACGTTCTCCCTCAAGGAGATTCTGATTATAACTACCAGGAATTATATCCCGCACTCGGACGTACAGGGAGAGAGAGAGTCTCACAATATAGGTTAACAAGTTTACGTGAAATGTGTGTGAATATAAATCTTTCTTGTATGAATGTACCCTTTTTGTACGAGTGTGTTGAGTGATGTATCATAAACTATACCTATTGTAGTTTATCTAAAATGTATGTAATATGTATAAACTCTTTTATGAAAATGTATTAGTGTTATGAATTTATCAAACTATACATTTATAGTTTAATATACGTGTTCTAAAATGAATGATTAATATTTATTATGAATTACTTAGTTTTAGTTCATGATGACAAACTAACAAGGAAACACATTCGATAATTAGAACTTATGATTATACACTTTGCTCAACATGATACAAAGTGTTGTGTTATTTACATGCTGTTGGCTAACTTTAGCCATTCTGCCCTGTTTTGGAAAAATCATAGAAAAATCATACGAAGTCGAAAACTAGATCCGTAATTTCTGAGAGTTCACAAAATGTGTCTAGTTTAGTCATAATTTTATCACGATTTTTAACGACCTCCAACTTGGGTGAATAAGTCCAAAATCACAGACTGGTCCGGATTGTTGTTTGAAATGATAGGCAGTTTTGTAAAAATCACCATAAATTGTAGAAAAATCGCATGGAGATGTGCAAGTAGTCATTTTAAAGGTAAAAACTTGAACTATTTGCACCTTGTACAGTTTTGAAAACAAAAATGTTTAAGATGCCCAAAACAGTCCGTGAATGTAGTTGAACTTTTCTGATGAAGGCTGTTAGAAAAATTTAGTTATGTTCTTAGTGTTTTAACTTGTATTCCCCCCCTGAAAACTTGAGAAAACATGAAAATGTAGGGGTATGAACTCACCTTAAGTGATTTCAGTAGATGATTGTTGAAGAATGGAAGTGTTTAATTCAAGAACACTTGGAGATGCCTTGAAGATTTTCGAGAATCTAACATTATAGTTATGGAGTTTGTGTAAGCAATCAAAGATTTGAGTAGAATGAAGTGAAATAATAATAGGGAGGATGAATTTTACTTACTAAGAGTGGAAGAACACTTGAAATCAGCCTTGAATCTCGAAATTTGTGTAGAAAAAGTTTGAGAGAAAAGTGGTGTTTGTTACTTAGTGGAATGAGAGCAAATGAGAGAAAATGAGGAGAGTGGATGTTTGTTCCAGCTCTACAAACGTGGGAATGAGTGTAATTTGAGTGTAAGGGACATTGAAGTAACATAGGTAAGGTGGGGAGGTATGGCTGGTCATAGAGTGGGTGTGGGGTGGTTGCTTGTGATATAAGTTAAGGCAAAGTCAACACTCCACCTTAAATAAATCCCCCATTAGATCTTTATTATTTAGATAATGATTTTCATCAAAATATGTTTAAATTATGAATATTTAGGGTTTATTATGTTAAAATATAATTTCTGGAGAAAATCCCGCTTTAAAATCACGAAAAACGGGCTTAAAATGTTAAAAATATCAAAAATGGGCTAAAAATGACAAAATTCCGAAATCTGGCCGAGTTTCGGTCTTCTGATGTTGGAACCGAGAGGAGAGAGGGTAGAAACCGAGAGGGGAGAAGAGAGAGAGCAGAGGCCGAGAGGTGGGAGAAGAAACCGAGAGAAGAGAAGAGAGGGAGCAGAGACCGAGAGGTGGGAAGAGAGAACAGAGAGGCGCGAGAAGACAGAGAGGAGAGAAAGAGACAGAAACCGAGAGGTGAGAAGACCGAGAGGCGAACAAAAGCAGAGAGGCGGGTAGAGAGACAGAGACCGAGAGTAGGCGAGGAGACAGAGACCGAGTGACCGAGTAGAGACAGAGAGTGAGAAGCGACCGAGAGAAGGCGACAGAGACCGAGCGAAGAGAAGAGAACAGAGAGGAGAGAAGGTGCAGAGACCGAGAGGGGCAGAGACCGAGGCTCGGTCTCGCATGCCTCAGCCAACAGAGGCTCGGTTCTGGTCCTAAGAGGCCTCTCTTCTTGGTTTCGGTTCCTAAAGCCTATTTTTCTCGTTTTCGCCCCGTTTTAAGCCGTTTTTGACCCGGTTAAGGGTCGGAATGACCCGAATGATTCTAAAAAGTTACGGGAACTTTTGAGAGAGATTTGGGAGAGATTTTACATACTTGGAGAGATTTGGGAGAGATTTGACATTCTTGGAGAGATTTCTCATACAAAGAGATATTTGAGAGAGATTTCACATACTTGGAGAGATTTGGGAGAGATTTGACATTCTTGGAGAGATTTCTCATACAAAGAGATATTTGAGAGAGATTTCACATACTTGGAGAGATTTAGGAGAGATTTGACATTCTTGGAGAGATTTCTCATACAAAGAGATATTTGAGAGAGATTTCACATACTTGGAGAGATTTGGGAGAGATTTGACATTCTTGGAGAGATTTCTCATACAAAGAGATATTTGAGAGAGATTTCACATACTTGGAGAGATTTGGGAGAGATTTGACATTCTTGGAGAGATTTCTCATACAAAGAGATATTTGAGAGAGATTTCAAGTGTGGCATTTGTGAGTGTTTGGCTCCGCAATGCAAGGTTCTTGAGCCCCGTTAAGTCATGATTAAGGATCCCATACACTCCCGATGAGTATGCAACATGGTTTTTATCAGTTTAGTTCATTGATTAGCACTAGGGCTTAGGAAATTTTAACACAAGACTTTTCCCAAGTGATGTTTTCCCATTAATATATCAAGTTATATAGTATGAACATAACACAAACCCTAATACACAAGGTTTAATCGAGTTGACCGGTTTGACTTGATGACTTGACTTGACTCAAGATTGACGATTGTCACATTATCCTACCCTTTCGGCTAACGACCCTCCACTGATCAAGGAAGTGGTGGGTGAGAGTGGACACCCATTAAACTGTCATTTTATAAGCAGTAACCTTATACCCTCCTTATAGACCGAGTTCGTGAATAAGGCCTACTAATTGTAAGATGACTTGCTGTTATACATACATACATACATACATGCATATATATGTATATATATATATATATTATTATTATTATTATTATTATTATTATTATTATTATTATTAACTTATAATATTATAAAGTATAAGGGTTGAACTTTAACTTTTAAAATTCTAAGGGCTTAATTTGGAATTAAAGTATTCATGAAAGAAAACTTTTGAAATTCCAAAACTTGAGGGCAAGTTTTGAACAATTCAAAAACTTTTCAATTCCATAACTTATGTGTTTAAAGTAGTTTTAATGAAAAACTCTTCAAGTTCCATAACTTGAGGACAAGTTATGGAAGATTTTAAACATTTAAATAAAGACTCTTCATCTTTTATAACTTATGGAATGTTTTATGAGTTTTAATAATCATAAATTTGACTTTTCATATAACTTGAGGACAAGTTACACAAACACGTTTTATGAACAACTTTTAGATTAATTTGGATTGAAAACACATTATCACATAACTTTTATATTAATCTAATCAACTATTGAACATAAGAACAATTATGAGATAATGTATTTTCAATCCATAAGAACAAGATATTTCAAGTCAAACACATTTTCATGAAATTAGCCTAACTATTAAACTAATACAAAGCATGGATCTATTGACAAATATCTTTGAAATTGGATTAGTATGAACATTACCACATCAAAAATAGGTTTAGAGGTTCAAAAACAACTTATGGTAATGTTCCTAGTCCATTTCCAGCCAAAAAACTCTAAGATATGCTGTCAGGGGGTCCAACTCGTCGAGTACATGAACCAAATCGACGAGTTGGATCGTTTTGAACACTTTTTAGGCATGTACTCGTCGAGTCACCTAATGGACTCACTGAGTCAGTTGCCCAGACAACAAAAAACTTCGATTTTTAGGCAGTTTATATCAAGTATATAAGAAAACAAGCCTAGGCTTTAATACCACTAATAGATTTTGAGCATTCTAACACTCTTATGGTGTACATGCAACCCTAAATACCTTGGATCTATGTTTTCTCTATTATACATGCAAATATGAATATTCCAAGGTATTACCCTATCTAGCATACAATCTTTCTTACTTGGGTAATAAAATAGATAGAATACATACCTTTATGATGTAGCTTGACTCCATGAGGCTCGAGAGCTTAATGCCTCAAGTCTGACACCTCATATGGTTCACACAACACCATGAACATCTTGGAATAACAATGAGAAAAGGATATGAGACTTTGAAATCGGCTTGCCCTCCATATTATACACTAGTGTCAATTTCTCCAACCAATGGGGTCTTTATATAGTGTGCACATTAGGGTTAAACCATGTAACCCATAACTTTACCCATTCCTTATGCTCCATGGGTTTTAACCTCCATGGAGTATCCATGGGTCACCCCATGGGTTAAACCCAACATAAGGAATCATGGATCATAAGCCTACATATATAAGAATAAATAATTTACGCAATCAATCCCTATATATTTAATTAGTCTCTTTTGATCATTATATTAAGTCCAAATTAATTCTTGATCAATACTTATTAAATAACATGATTTCATATTAATATTTTAGAAATTATAGTATATTAATATGTCATAAATGTCCTTTTCTCACAAACTGTCTATCCAAGTGTTCCGATGCCATGCAACCCAAATGGACCATGCCGAGTCGGGTCAAGTACATACCAATTATAGTTATGGACTTAGACACTAATCCAAAAATATAAACATTCTTGGGTATCTTTTAGTTTTGCAAACGATTCAAGATCCAGATTTTGATTATGATAAAACTAACACGATCCCTTTGGAGAATTAGGTTTCAAGAAATCGTCCCTTTAAACACTGGAAATGTACTCAGAGAGGAAGACAATGGTCTGGCTAAGAAATGGTAATCCCTCATCCGAAAGAAGTTAAGTAGTCTCCCTGGAATGACCGACAGATACCATTTCTCTTCACCAGTTTCTGATCCAGTCGTAGAGTTAGATTCAGATTTCGAAGGATCCGTAATACAAAAGCCCTCGTCATTCCTCCATCTGGGTTCTTTTCGATCACAGAGTTGTAGCTTGAGGGTAATCCTGCATCCCCTTCTGTTTCAATGGTCAATGGCCCCAAATTTCGTGTGCCCTTCCCTATGAAAATAGAAAACCAAACACCCATCATTAAGCTCTATGGACTTACAAGCAATTAAAAAAGGGAAGAGAAAGAACCCGGGACTGCTGAAATAACCCCGTCCACGCACCTGCTACCACCATTGAACTATCATCGTGCATAACCCTCATCCCCACCTCTTTCTTCCTCCTGTGGACCGGGGCTACCAAACCCCTTCCATTGTTACGTTGGTCTGTTTATTTCTCGGGAAGAGTAAGACCGAAGACTTCTTCCTCGATATGAGTTGTCAGCGACGAACCAAATGCACAAAATGTTGGAAATCGATGCCCTCCTCCCCTCGCTATTGTCAGCCGCTGATGGAACCCTTTCGATTTCTGCTGATGTTCGCCCCATTCTCGAGTAGATGACGATTGGAGATGCCTTGAACTGTAGCTGGCGGTGGCGAGACAGTCGGAGCCATCACCCCAGACGACCTACTCTGCCGGTAAATTACCATTTATCGTCGGGACTAATAGAGACCACGAGACTCAAATCTTGAGTCTCAATTTGCTTCTGATTTGTAAATCGCGTCCAGGAACGAAGAAAGTATAAAAAACCAATTCATTATTTGAAGATGAAATGATTCAAGCTATGAAGGCACTGGTACCAAACGGTGGTTAGAGAGACCATGATTTTTTTGGAATAAGGTTGTAAAAACGGTCCTGTTGGTGGAAAGACGAAAATACCCTTGTCTTTATTGCAGCTAACGACATATATGGATGTAAGTTAGTGTGAGGGACCAACAACAATAAAAAAAAATCCAATTTTGGACCAATGGTGCACGAAAGTTTCGTTTTGGACCAAAATCGTATAAATTTGCCAAGCACATGGACCATTTTTGCAATTTTGTCTTTTTTTTTTCAAAAGTATAAACGTTTTATCTTTCAAACTTCAAAATTTTAACTCTTTTCATCCATTATAAATACCAACTATCTAATTTTATAACAAGCAATAACTTTGAAATTTTACTCAAATGCTCTCATTATTTTGTGGATAAAATGACTACCACTAATTTCCCATACCATCTGAAAACTCCAAGAAGAAGAAAAAAAATACCCAAAACACTAACACTTCAAACCCTTCATCACATTCTTCTTTCAAAATCAAATTGATCCACATATTTCCTCACCTCTTAGGTACCATTAAAGAGGTACTATTATCGTGATGAGTACTAAACTGTATGATTCATAACGAAACCCAATTCCAATGTCAATCGCAATCTCAATCTCAACCCCAATTCCAATTCCAATCCCAAGTGCAATATTGTAGAGTCAAAGATATTGTAAAAAATCGAAGAGTGTCTTGTTTAATTTCGTATGTTATGTATTTGCTAATTCATAGTTCGGTTCGAAGCATTATTGTCATAGACTTAGTATTTTTTGTACTCTCATGTTTCCTATAAATAGGGACTGAGCTTAGGATTTAGACTAACGAGTTTTCCCACTTCATTAGTCATTTTTTGTATCCAAGTTCAGAGAGTAATAAAGCGAAACCAGATCTTATTTATTTTGTGATTTCATACTTAATATTTTATCTTGTTTAACTCAAATTCTTATTCGATTTCTCGTTACAATTCCTATTCAATTGGTACCAGAGCAGGAATCAAACTGCAATGATCTGATTTTCATTTTGAATCAATTGATTTTGAGTCATTTGTTCATCTTAAAAATTTCCGCTCAGTTGATTCTAAAAATCTCATCTGATCTACAGATTTGATTCGATTCTGTTTTTGAATTGTATAATCGAGTAATCGATTACAAGTTTCTAATCAATTTGGTTGATCATTTCTGAAATTCATCAAGTTTTCAAGTTTTCTGAAAATTTTCTTGTGTTCATCAATGGCGAACTTCAACATGAACACGATGACTTCATATTCTCATTTGCTTGGTTCTTCAACCAAAATTCCTATGTTAATTCCTGAGTATTATGATCAGTGGGCTGATCAAATGGAGGATTACTTGAATGGACTGGATGAGGAGCTTTGGAATTGCATCAATGGAACAGTTCAACCTCCAGTGAATGTTCAAACTATAGGTTCATCTGGAACTTCCTTAGGAGTTGATAATCAAGAGACTCGTCTGAAGAAAAATGAAAAGAGATGTATCAGGGAATTAAGAGGTGCTCTACTACTTTTTGTTTACAACTACATTCGTGGTTGTAAAACTGCAAAGGAAATATGGAATACACTCAAAGAAAAATATCATGGAAGTGAGAAGACTAAGATCAACTCTGTGAAACAATGTTTGGTTGAACTGAAGGAATTCAGACAAAAAGAAAATGAAACAATTGAAGTCTACTATGATCGTCTGAATGAGCTCATTTACAGGTGCAATCGTTATGGAATCACGAGGTCACTCATGCAGTTTAATCTTACATTTGTCATGGGACTTCGCAAGGAGTGGCGAAGTGTTAGCATGATGATAAAGAACCTGCAAAGCTTTGACAGTTCTACTTTGAATGATCTTTACAATCAACTGAAAACACATGAAAGTGAAGTTGCTGTGATAATGGAAGAATCGAAACAGAGCTTGGGTGGACCATTGGCTCCGGTTTCAAAAGTATCTGAGATGGAATCTATTGAGAAGGAAAATTCAGATGAAGAAGGTTTTCTAGTGAATTCAGATGATGAAGCTGTTGCTTTTTATTCGAATAATCGAGTCAAAAAGTTTTTCAAAAATCCTTTCAATCCGAAAGGAGATCAATGTTTTGAAAAAGATAATTTTACGAAGCCATGAAGGTTTAGCAAGCAAGGTGTAGATGAGAAGAAGAAATTTAAGAAGTTTGAGAAGAATGATGAGAAAGAGAACGAGTTCAAAGCTAAGAAGAAATTGAAAGGAGATTCAGAAGTTGATTGTCACTACTGTAATGGGGCAAATCACTTCGCTGTTGACTGTATGCTTTGAAAGAAGGATGAGAAAAAGAACAAGGTGAAAGACGAAACATATTATGCAGAGAAATTGGAAGAAGTTCGAGCCAAGGCGAAGGGTTTATCATGGGTGGCAAGAGGAGAAGATGATGAAGATGAAAGTGGAACTTATCAGATCTGGTCTTCAGGATTTGATGACGAAGAAATGAGGCATCCAACACATGGTGCAATGTTTGCAAGATATGAGGAAAAGGATGAAGAGTAAATTTCAAGAAGGTGCTTCGTTTCAAAGTCTAATGATAAATCACCAATGACAACAAAGGTACGTGCTATACTTGAATCTTTCAATATCCCTTTAAATGCTTATGATTATGAAATAACTACTTTTGATGACACCGTTGCTTATTTTGATGCTATTGTTGTATGTACTAGTAATGAGGCTCAGAAACTTAACTGTCAATTGGCTGAGACACGAAAGCTTTTAGATTCAAAATGTAGCAGATTTGAGTACTTAGAACTACAGATAAACAATGTTAATAATGATACGGATAATCTTGATAGAGAAGTTAGGTTGTTATTAGCTTAGAGAAATATCTACTGTAATTCTGCCAAGAGATTGTATGCAAAATTAATAGCTTTACACCATTATTCAGATATAAGTAAAGAACAACACATAAAACTGTTACCTTATCTTGCATTCGAAAGAGAAAAAGTTGATATAGTTTCGTATGATTGTGAAAATACCATAGCTAATTTTGAGAAGGTGCCTGATGATAGATTTGCATATGGTGTTGTTAAAATAGATGAATATCTAAAAGCTGATGAACTTGTTGAGATTGTGAATGAAAGTTTAACAAAAGATGAACAAGTGAAAATTTTGAAAAGAACTGAAAATTCAACACTTGACTCTCAATCTAATTTTGCTGATATTGATGACAATTCTGATAATATAAGTGAAATCAGTGAAATTGAGGAAGAGGAAAGTATTGATTGTTCTCAGTTGTCTATCATTAATATTACATCTAAAATCAAAGGTAAAGAAATTATTAATGATTCGATAGTTGAATATGACATTGAAAAACCTTCTACTTCGAAAATTTGTGACTTTGATGATGTGGATGTACGAGATAGTCAAACTGATAGTAGTGATGATGAGGAAGAAGAAAGCAAAGTTTCAAATGATAAAAGCTAAGAAAAGCATGTTTCGAATGAAACATCAATTCCAAGAGTTGTTGTTGAACAAGTGTTTGGGGACACAAAAGAGTTTAACGAAGTGCTTAATGACAAAGGTATTCATTACTTAGAAACTAACACTGGTGTGTATCCAAACTTTACATGCACAAATGATGTAGTTTTTCCAAACCAAGTTTTTGTCATGGCTGGGAATGTTGAGAACATTAAACCAGAATTTACTAAATTGATTGAAGATGACAATAAACGAACTTCTAATAAAGGATTTTTCTCGAATCAAAGCACAATTGAAAACAACCTCACCAAGAATTCATATATTTTTCAAAGACAAAAACCACAATGAAAATGGATTGAAAAATCACATAGCGAAAAAATGTTGCAAAATCTTCAAATGTTGAAAGCGCTGAAAAGGTGAAACTTAATTCACAAGAATTTAAAATACTTGTTGAAAAGTTTTCAAGAGAAAAAGGAGTTTCAAAAAGAAAAGCACGAAAAGAATTCTTTTGGCAAGTTGTGTTAAATGATAAACGAAATGTTGAAACAAAAAAGAAAAATCCTGCTCTTTCAAAAACTAATGTTTCGTATCATTCAAAATTAAAGACTACTAAGCTTTCACAAACAAAAACTCTTGAAAATACAATTTTCAAAAAGAAACCATCAAACACTTCTTTTCATAACCCCACTTACGTTGTGGATAAAATGCCAACACCAAAGAATAAAGAAAATGTGAACCAAAAAGTAGAAAGTATATCTGCATTTAAAATCTTCAAAAGTTTGATCACATTTGGAAATTTGAAAATGTACGAAATTCTTTTCACATTAAATCAAAGGCAAATTATATTCCACAAAAGCCAAATTTTCCAAATCCATGTATTCGTAGAACATCAAAAGTTTCATACACTAAAGGAAAATCTAAGGTACAAACAATCAACCAATGGCTTGAAGGACAATGCAAGAAATTCCAGTCAGGAAAGTTTTCTCAACAAAGCATTAAAGTTGCTTATGAGAAATACTTAAATGAGTCGCCAATAGGAAGTATATCTTCTCAAGATTCGAACACTCCAGTTCAGAAATGGAAACCAATTAGCAAAGACACACAAATTGAGAAGCTTGGGGTTCAATCAATTGAAAATCCAAAACTATCAAAAAATTATATTTCAATATCTTTGACTGATGATGTTGATATAATTGATAGTCTTAAAGCAAGAGTCAAAACTTGGGATTTAAGTTTGAACATTCAATCTTTGTTTCATTCTAATAACTAAGGACCCAAAAAGCCTTGGGTACCTAAATTCACTAATTGATTGTAGGTACTTTGTGACGAGAAATATGATACGAAGTGATACATTGATAGTGGCTGCTCTCGTCACATGACCGGAAGAAAAGAAAACTTGAGAGATTTTCGAAGTCTTGAAAATGCAGGGATAGTGTAGTTTGGTAACAATAAAAGAAAGTCAAGTTAAAGGATATGGCAAAGTAACAAATGGGCAATTCACAGTAAATCGAGTTGCTTATGTGGAAGGTCTTCAACATAATTTGATAAGTGTTTCACAACTTGTTGTGGGCACGGGCAATCAAGTTGTGTTTAACGAAGAAGGAAGCATTATATCAAACGTGGACTCAAATGAAGTGTTGTTAAAATCATTAAAGGATTGAACAATCATTAGCCAGAGATGTCACTTGCTATGTGGTGTTACTAGCCACAAGAAATGTATCCGCCCTACTCTTACTAGTCAAATGGCGGGGAGTCAAGTTGCCGTTCAACAATCAAAGAGTACTCCAACTAAAAAGGAGGAGGTGTCAAAAGCTAAAAGATGTGTATATCCGAAAGCATGAATTAGAGATACGTGATGCTATTCTTTCTATTCTTAAGCATCCACGTGTTGATCAAACTCTTTTTGTTTTCGCTATTCTATCAGCTCGATTTATTCGATCTGATTCTAATACAAGAGTTCGGATCGTTATGTGTGTTGTGCGAGATAAAATCAAAGGTCATTAGAATATGACCATTCGAGTTGTTGTTATAGCAAAAGTAAAGACCTTATCTTGGGTTTAGTCTATAAACCAAGAAGGAGCAGGAGTCTGCAATGAGAATTGAGTTTTAACTCAAAGATTAGGATCGAATGTTCAATAGAGAATGAATAGCGGGTGCAAATTTGAACACTGCCAGTAATTAGGAAGTTTGAAGAATTTGACAATCGTTTGGCATACTAAAAGCTAAATATCGTACATTTTAGATTACCACAAAGGAAGTAAGTTAAAACTCGAATTTTGTGACTAGTAATTTTCTCGTAAAATCTAGATCTACTCACATCTTATTTGATTTCAATGCCTCATATTCTTTCGTGCCTTATAAATTCGCATATTCTTTTCAAATTGCTTGTTGCGCAATTGTCCAATAATTTCATATAGATAACATAGGAAATATATCATTACTTGCTGATAAAGCCTATAGAGTTAGTGTTATAGGAATTGAAAGTTCTAATCTTCCTGCTAACCTAATTCCTATCTTTGATATTATTCTTGACATGGATTGGTTGTTAAAGAACCACGCAGAGCTCTTGTGCTACAAAGAGATGATATGCATCCCTATCGAAAGGGAAGATTTTATTTATGTCTACGGTGAAAATAACAAATCTCTTTCTTAAAAACTCGTAAATTATGTCGAAGGGATATTCTACTTATCCAGCTTATACAGTTAATACCTTGAAAGAGGAGAAGAAAACTGTGAATGATAACCTTTGGATAATCATCGACCGACTGATAAAGAGTACATATATTCTCGCCACACGTGAAACGACTCCATTGGAGAAATACGCGTAAGTTACTTAGACGAAATTGTGGCAAATCAAGGTGCGCCACTAAAGATTATTTCCAACTGTGATACTCGTTTCACTCCTCACTTTTGGGCGAGAATGAAGCATGAATTAGGATCTCGAGTTGCTCTTAGTACAACTTATCATCCTCAGACAAATGGTCAGAAGAAGAGAGCAATCCAAACAATAGAAAATATACTGAAGGTATATAAAGTACTGTATGAGCGTAAATGTCATACTCAAATATGTTGGCGTGACGTAAGACGGAAGATCTTTGGAGGATCTGAAATGATTCAAGACATCACTGACAAGATACAAATTTTCCGAGAAAGAATGAAAGCATCCTAGGATCGATAGAAGTCCTATATAGAAAAGAGAAGACGACCTATAGAATTCCAAGTGGGTGATTTCGTGATACACAAGGTATCCCCATGGAAAGGCCTTATGCGATTTGGGAAGAAAGGAAAGTTGAGTCCTAGATTTGTTGGTCCTTTCAAAATCATCCAAAGAATTGGAAAGCAAGCATACATGAAGATTTGGCAGGTATTCATGATGTGTTTCATGTGAGTTATCTGCGCAAATGCTTGAGCATCTACGATGAGACAGTTCCATTATCCAAAGTGAAATTGGATAATAAGTTAAGATATATTGAAGAACCTGAAGAAATCGTGAATGAAAGAACAACTAAGCTACGCAATAAAGAAGTAGAATTGGTGCTTGTCAAGTGGAAACACCATCGAGGCCCAAACTATACTTGGGAGAATAAGAACAAGATAAAAGCAAAATATCCCCACTTATTTTAATCGATGTAATTTCGGGGATGAAATCCTCAAAAGGAGGAGGTATTTGTAACGTACACATTTTCAAATCGTGTTTTGTAATGAATAAAATTGTGAAACACTATGTGAAATTGAGTGTTGAGTTCTAACAGATGGTTTTTACTAGAAATGAAGTAAAACTATGTTTAGAATCACTTAGAAAGTATTGGAAGTCTTAAGAGATTCAAATTAAAAGCCAAATAGTGAAATTTAGCAAAAATATAAAATTTTAAATAATTAAAATTTTATTATTTGATGTTTTAGAGAATCTCGTTAGAAACTTGTAGGCGAAAACCTCGTCGAAATCCGAGTTATAACGAAGAAGTTGTGACCAACCGAAGATCCGCGACAAAACCGGCACGACGCCGAATGACGTAAAAAGTGAGTTTTTGATAAACTATTTTTTTAGCCTTAGTACACTAAATGAAAGTCGTAGTATTCATTAAACCGAGAAATTCGATAAAAAGAACGCCAAAATCTGACTTCGTATGAGGAAGTTATGATTTTTCGAAGTTTCAACTTAGCAGTAGAGAGCTAAAAACTCGAATTTTAGATCGAACGATATTTGACCGATACATCCTAAAAGAGAATCGAAGGTCTCGTCATTTGTAGTACAACGGTAAAAAGTTTGACGAAAATGGATGTCTGATGAAGAAGTTATGAATTTTTAACGGATTTTCCTGTCCCGGTCTGTTCAAAATAATAATATTAAAAATAAAGTCAATATTAGCCGACAAAGTCTAAACAAAAGTTGTAGAGCGTAATTTTATCTACGCGTGCATAAAAAGAACGTCAAAAACGGAGCTCGTATGCGAAAGTTATGGATTTTAGAAGTTCGGGGCTCAATTTCCGAGAAATTTCGCATGAATAGTGTCAGCCTCGCCTCGTGTCCGACACGCGTCGCAATTCGGTTCGCCCAGAGCATTGATCCAATATGCGTCCGACATTCGCCTCGCAACGGAGTCCGCTCCGTGTCTTCTTTTGATTCGCCGAGGCCGTGGTCCAGTAAGAAATAGACACGTCTCGCATCGGTGGCCAATCCGACGCGAGACACGTCTCGCCTACCTCTCGCATACGAAGCCACGTCCGAGCCTCGCAGCAGCCTCATGGCCCTCGCACTTCCTGCCGCGTATCCGAAGCTCGCATGAGCCACGTCTCCCCTCCGGAACCGAGCTTCGTAGCTACGACGTGGAGCTTCCTCAACCAAGCAATCCTCGGTCTCGCACCCTATAAAAGGGAGACCTGCAAGACTTGCCAAGTAATTTTGGAATTTTGCCATTTTTCACCCCTAAATCCATATTTTTACTATTTTGACTTTCCCTGAAGCCCCGGTATCAATTTTGGCATCCGAAACACGTCCCGAAGCTCCCGAGAAGTTCGAAAATTTTATCTTTTCGGTTTTGAAGCCCTACCTTCGCAGAGCCCGGTTTTCAATTAAGTTCTAGGTTTTCAACATAGAAAGTCATATTTAAAGCCGAAGTGTTTTCCAAATTATTATTTTAACCCCCGGTTAACTTAAGGTGAGTTCAATATATAGGAAGAATTGTATGTTATGTGTTATATGTGTTATGTGCTTCTCAGTGTTATTATTCTGAGTTATTTTCCCGTGTTATTTTATTCACTATGTTTATAGCAAATATAATACCTTTGACCATGTGATCAGTGAAAGGACTTAGATTCACATTGGTACTGGTATGTAGCCTCTGGCCATGTAGAGCATGTCTCCGTAAGAGAATGACTTCTATTCTATGGCATTGGCAGAAAGTTAGATAGGAATAGTATGTAGCCTCCGACCATGTAGAGCATGAATCCGTAAGGGAATTGAACTCTATTCTATGGTATTGGCAGAAGATTAAACAAGGCGTGAAAACCTGAAATCTACCGAAATGCTAAACAGGACGTGAAAACCTGAAATCTATCATATTGATAATCATAAATTATACGTCTTCTGTGCCATTTGGGCCAAAGCTTTATTGATGCATATCAAGTATTGAAATCGTTATGTCTCATTGAAAAGTATATCTTTGAGTAATGTCTTTGATTCATATGAATGCTTGTCACATGATTTCACATATGTCTTGTTGTTCCTATTTGCTTTTGCCACATTGAAGTATATATAAGGCATAAGATTATATTGTATCTATTTATTGAACTCACTAAGCGTGACCGCTTACCCTATCAATGTTTAACAATTGCAGGTGATAAGTAACTAGTATGTTCACATACTATTGAAAGATTTAGAATAGTTTGTAATAGTACTTTTGTACTTCAATTTATGTTTGTATAAATTACAATATCCTGGGTAGTTATGTGATATATAATACTTTGTAATAGTCGGTTTGTATCCAATAGTTTGTAATCCCTTTATCAATGTAAAATATTGCTTTTATGAATATGCAAGTAGCATGTTTTGGAGTAATGATATTGTGAAGTATGAATGTTTGGGTCTTTCAAAAATACGAAAGTTGTGGTCTTTCAATCATGGTATCAGAGCAATGGTTTAAGTGAACTAAATATCACGGATTGGTATTTAGACTTAAACTGTTGGAAGCTCAATATATGAGCTGATTCATAATAAGTATATGGATACAAACCATAGGAAATATTTAAGTGAGGGATTGGGTAATGATAAACCCTAGTATCCTAAGATATTAAGTTACTTCAGAATTTTAAGAAAATTAGTTTAAGTGAACTAGAAATTTTAAGAATTTCTAAACTTAAGCAAGAATTATTAAGTAAAGATGATACGATATATTTTAGGTTGAATACCTAATGGAGGCAAGCACTAGAATATTAAGATGAGATATGCCTTATATTCTATTATGTGCTAAACGATAAATGAATATAGAGAGGAGATATGCCTTACATTCTATTATGTGTTATTATTTGAGAAAGCTTAAGGTATGTTGCCGACCTTGGTTTAGAAATTTTAAGAATTTTCATAATAGAATTTTTCGAAGTGATAAAGAGACTTTTGATAGTTGACATCAATAAGTTTATAATAAACGATCGCGAGATATCGTAAAATAATAAATATAAATTGTTATCGTAATAAGTGTATAAATACCAATAGAGTGTAATATACATTTAAAGTATGTTTGGTATATAATAACATCTTTGGAAGAAAGATGTGCGTTTGAAACACGTTTGGGCAAGATAAATGTGTTGGTACAAATGAACGAAGTTGTTCTACCACTGTTCAGATTGAAGAAGTGATTGTTAAATAGAATCAAAAGAACCGAAGATGGTGATCAGTACTTCGACAGTATCACAATGAATGTTGTACATGATTTAGAAGAATTAAATGAAGATCAAAAGAAAGGCTAATGAAGTTTTCAGACTCAATAGGCCAAGACTTTGTGATGTAGTATGTAGTTCGAGTAGTAACCCTATAAAAGATGTTCAAACTTAGTATTTAATAATACTAAGTGATGATTGACTTCTATCCCATCCTTATAGAAGTTCCATTGTGTGTTAAGCCGACTTTAACATACAAGATTGGGATGGTGAATTGAGTTATTTAGTGGTAAATGGTTAAGTAACTTACTTAAGTAAGGTAGAATGCTTAATTAAAGAAGAAATACACCCATAGTATCATATGAGAAGAGATGTTGTAGTCAGGAATGGCAGAGAACCAAGTTGAAGCTAGTAAATCTTGCTGAGATGCAGCTAAGATGTAGACTTCTTAGGATAGACTCCTATGAAGTAGACTTAGACTTACTCAGATACAAGGATAATGATGTCAAGGAAGAATAATGAAATGAACAAAAGTGCATGATGGATTGCATGAGTTAGAAGATGATGCAGGTAGTAGAAGGCCGTTTGTCTCCATGCTGCTAAAGTAAATTTTGGAATAGTGTGTCTTGTAGAGTAGACACTACTCGAGAAAGAATTAATATGAAGAAATGGAAGTAAAATTTCTATCGACCTATGGAAAGTATTAGGATATACTAAATCGAGCATATGCATGACAAGAATCCTAGAAGGCGAGTATAGGTAATTCAATATATATTTGATAGAAACGTGAAAACCCTAGTTGAGTCTAGGAGAAACTGTTGTATGTATTTGTTTAAACACATTCATGTGTGATAAGTTGCTTTGTGAAAACTTTTGAATGGTGACCTCGGAACTGCGAGACAATACTTGGGACGAGTATGAGTAGGTGTGAATAGTAGTAGAGGCCTATACTACTAGAGGCCTATACTACTGGAAGCACAGGACTCACATTTGGATCAGGAAAAGTCACAAGGTTACCAAGAAGCTAGTAAATGATTCCGTTTTATTCATGTGTGTCGTTACCTTCGATTCAATAATGACTAAGAAGACAAGCTTTGTTCAACTCTTAAAGAATCGAGTCCGATTAGTACAAATCCGCGAAAGGAGTTAATTGGTTCAGAGAACCATGTCTTATATAGTGACAAAACTTCAGTAGGAATACTGAAGAAGTAAATGGTCAAGGTAGTCGATAGAAATATAACGATCTTCATTAAAGGAATGAACAATCATTAGCCAGAGATGTGACTTGCTATGTGGTGTTACTAGCCACAAGAAATGTATCTTCCCTACTGTTACTAGTTAAATGGCGGGGAGTCAATTTGCCGTTCAACAATCAAAGAGTACTCCAACTAAAAAGGAGGAGGTGTCAAAAGCTAAAAGATGTGTATATCCAAAAGCATGAATTAGAGATATAGGATGCTATTCTTTCTATTCTTAAGCATCCACATGTTGATAATACTCTTTTTGTTTTCACTATTCTATCAGCTCAATTTATTCGATCTGATTCTAATACAAGAGTTTGGATCGTTATGTGTGTTGTGCAAGATAAAATCAAAGGTCATTAGAATATGACCATTCGAGTTGTTTTTATAGCAAAAGTAAAGACCTTATCTTGGGTTTAGTCTATAAACCAAGAAGGAGCAGGAGTCTGCAATGAGAATTGAGTTTTAACTCAAAGATTAGGATCGAATGTTCAATAGAGAATGAATAGCGGGTGCAAATTTGAACACTGCCAGTAATTAGGAAGTTTGAAGAATTTGACAATCGTTTGGCATACTAAAAGCTAAATATCGTACATTTTAGATTACCACAAAGGAAGTAAGTTAAAACTCGAATTTTGTGACTAGTAATTTTCTCGTAAAATCTAGATCTACTCACATCTTATTTGATTTCAATGCCTCATATTCTTTCGTGCCTTATAAATTCGCATATTCTTTTCAAATTGCTTGTTGTGCAATTGTCCAATAATTTCATATAGATAACATAGGAAATATATCATTACTTGCTGATAAAGCCTATAGAGTTAGTGTTATAGGAATTGAAAGTTCTAATCTTCCTGCTAACTTAATTCCTATCTTTGATATTATTCTCGACATGGATTGCTTGTTAAAGAACCACGCAGAGCTCTTGTGCTACAAAGAGATGATATGCATCCTTATCGAAAGGGAAGATTTTATTTATGTCTACGGTGAAAATAATAAATCTCTTTCTTAAAAACTCGTAAATTATGTCGAAGGGATATTCTACTTATCCAGCTTATACAGTTAATACCTTGAAAGAGGAGAAGAAAACTGTGAATGATAACCTTTGGATAATCATCGACCGACTGATAAAGAGTACATATATTCTCGCCACACGTGAAACGACTCCATTGGAGAAATACGCGTAAGTTACTTAGACGAAATTGTGGCAAATCAAGGTGCGCCACTAAAGATTATTTCCAACTGTGATACTCGTTTCACTCCTCACTTTTGGGCGAGAATGAAGCATGAATTAGGATCTCGAGTTGCTCTTAGTACAACTTATCATCCTCAGACAAATGGTCAGAAGAAGAGAGCAATCCAAACAATAGAAAATATACTGAAGGTATATAAAGTACTGTATGAGCGTAAATGTCATACTCAAATATGTTGGCGTGACGTAAGACGGAAGATCTTTGGAGGATCTGAAATGATTCAAGACATCACTGACAAGATACAAATTTTCCGAGAAAGAATGAAAGCATCCTAGGATCGATAGAAGTCCTATATAGAAAAGATAAGACGACCTATAGAATTCCAAGTGGGTGATTTCGTGATACGGAAGGTATCCCCATGGAAAGGCCTTATGCGATTTGGGAAGAAAGGAAAGTTGAGTCCTAGATTTGTTGGTCCTTTCAAAATCATCCAAAGAATTGGAAAGCAAGAATACTTGAAGATTTGGCAGGTATTCATGATGTGTTTCATGTGAGTTATCTGCGCAAATGCTTGAGCATATACGATGAGACAGTTCCATTATCCAAAGTGAAATTGGATAATAAGTTAAGATATATTGAAGAACCTGAAGAAATCGTGAATGAAAGAACAACTAAGCTACGCAATAAAGAAGTAGAATTGGTGCTTGTCAAGTGGAAACACCATTGAGGCCCAAACTATACTTGGGAGAATAAGAACATGATAAAAGCAAAATATCCCCACTTATTTTAATCGATGTAATTTCGGGGACGAAATCCTCAAAAGGAGGAGGTATTTGTAACATACACATTTTGAAATTGTGTTTTGTAATGAATAAAATTGTGAAACACTATGTGAAATTGAGTGTTTAGTTCTAACAGATGGTTTTTACTAGATATGAAGTAAACTATGTTTAGAATCACTTATAAAATATTGGAAGTCTTATGAGATTCAAATTAAAAGCCAAATAGTGAAATTTAGCAAAAATATAATATTTTAAATAATTAAAATTTTATTATTTGATGTTGTAGAGAATCTCGTTAGAAACTTGTAGGCGAAAACCTCGTCGAAATCCGAGTTATAACGAAGAAGTTGTGACCAACCAAAGATCCGCGACAAAACCGGCACGGCGCCGAATGACGTAAAAAGTGAGTTTTTGATAAACTATTTTTTTAGCCTTAGTACACTAAATGAAAGTCGTAGTATTCATTAAACCGAGAAATTTGATAAAAAGAACGCCAAAATCTGACTTTGTATGAGGAAGTTATGATTTTTCGAAGTTTCAACTTAGCAGTAGAGAGCTAAAAACTCGAATTTTAGATCGAACGATATTTGACCGATACATCCTAAAAGAGAATCGAAGGTCTCGTCATTTGTAGTACAACGGTAAAAAGTTTGACGAAAATGGATGTCTGATGAAGAAGTTATGAATTTTTAACGGATTTTCCTGTCCCGGTCTGTTCAAAATAATAATATTAAAAATAAAGTCAATATCAGCCGACAAAGTCTAAACAAAAGTTGTAGAGCGTAATTTTATCTACGCGTGCATAAAAAGAACGTCAAAAACGGAGCTCGTATGCGAAAGTTATGGATTTTAGAAGTTCGGGGCTCAATTTCCGAGAAATTTCGCATGAATAGTGCCAGCCTCGCCTCGTGTCCGACACGCGTCGCAATTCGGTTCGCCCAGAGCATTGATCCAATATGCGTCCGACATTCGCCTTGCAACGGAGTCCGCTCCGTGTCTTCTTCTGATTCGCTGAGGCCGTGGTCCAGTAAGAAATAGACACGTCTCGCATCGGTGGCCAATCCGACGCGAGACACGTCTCGCCTACCTCTCGCATACGAAGCCACGTCCGAGCCTCGCAGCAGCCTCATGGCCCTCGTACTTCCTGCCGCGTATCCGAAGCTCGCATGAGCCACGTCTCCCCTCCGGAACCGAGCTTCGTAGCTACGACGTAGAGCTTCTTCAACCAAGCAATCCTCGGTCTCGCACCCTATAAAAGGGAGACCTGCGAGACTTGCCAAGTAATTTTGGAATTTTGCCATTTTTCACCTCTAAATCCATATTTTCACTATTTTGACTTTCCATGAAGCCCCGGTATCAATTTTAGCATCCGAAACACGTCCCGAAGCTCCCGAGAAGTTCGAAAATTTTATCTTTTCGGTTTTGAAGCCCTACCTTCGCAGAGCCCGGTTTTCAATTAAGTTCTAGGTTTTCAACATAGAAAGTCATATTTAAAGCCGAAGTGTTTTCCAAATTATTATTTTAACCCCCGGTTAACTTAAGGTGAGTTCAATATATAGGAAGAATTGTATGTTATGTGTTATATGTGTTATGTGCTTCTCAGTGTTATTATTCTGAGTTATTTTCCCGTGTTATTTTATTCACTATGTTTATAGCAAATATAATACCTTTGACCATGTGATCAGTGAAAGGACTTAGATTCACATTGGTACTGGTATGTAGCCTCTGGCCATGTAGAGCATGTCTCCGTAAGAGAATGACTTCTATTCTATGGCATTGGCAGAAAGTTAGATAGGAATAGTATGTAGCCTCCGACCATGTAGAGCATGAATCCGTAAGGGAATTGAACTCTATTCTATGGTATTGGCAGAAGATTAAACAAGGCGTGAAAACCTGAAATCTACCGAAATGCTAAACAGGACGTGAAAACCTGAAATCTATCATATTGATAATCATAAATTATACGTCTTCTGTGCCATTTGGGCCAAAGCTTTATTGATGCATATCAAGTATTGAAATCGTTATGTCTCATTGAAAAGTATATCTTTGAGTAATGTCTTTGATTCATATGAATGCTTGTCACATGATTTCACATATGTCTTGTTGTTCCTATTTGCTTTTGCCACATTGAAGTATATATAAGGCATAAGATTATATTGTATCTATTTATTGAACTCACTAAGCGTGACCGCTTACCCTATCAATGTTTAACAATTGCAGGTGATAAGTAACTAGTATGTTCACATACTATTGAAAGATTTAGAATAGTTTGTAATAGTACTTTTGTACTTCAATTTATGTTTGTATAAATTACAATATCCTGGGTAGTTATGTGATATATAATACTTTGTAATAGTCGGTTTGTATCCAATAGTTTGTAATCCCTTTATCAATGTAAAATATTGCTTTTATGAATATGCAAGTAGCATGTTTTGGAGTAATGATATTGTGAAGTATGAAAGTTTGGGTCTTTCATCCTTAGCCCTATTCTAGCATCTTACTCACATAATGTCACACAAAATCATAACATCCATGTATGGGTATTTTGGGAATCACTTACTAAAGATTGGTTGATTGAATGCACCACATCCCTTTTTCTTTATAAAAAAAACTTTTTTTTTTGAAAACATTTACAAATCCGTAGTTTGAGTCAAGACATACCTGAAAGTGTATCCAAATCCCTCAAACCAATGTTCTTATACTAACTTGTAACGTACCAAAAATACTTAGTAAAATATTTTGATTATAAACAAGTAAAACCATAAAACCATTTATTTAAAACAAACCAATGTATATAAAATTCTCCAAACATTATATTGTATCAAATAGATAGTGCAAAATAAATCTTCGAGGGATGTTGTACGATCAAGTCGGGCCCTTCCTTTTCGTACTTGAAGTACCTGAAACATTTAATCAATAAACCGTAAGCACAAAGCTTAATGAGTTCCCTAAAATACCATATATCATACATAACATTTCAAGTCTATATAAACCCCAAGTGGATTTTATGGGCGAAAAAGTATTCTTACTTCCTGCCATGGGCCAAATCATGGTCTTTACTTGTACAAGTTTCAGGGGCCAGATCCTGTTATTCCATACAATTTGTAGGAGCCAAACCCTAGTCTTCCATGTAAACGCCAAAGGCCAAACCCTGGTCTTTCATACAAATTTTGAGGGCTAAACCTTGTTCTTCCATGCAAGAGTCACAAAGACAACTAGCATCTTGCATAGTATATTGAGAACACTCACCTCACAAGCACAATCAACAACTACCAGTCTCACACACTCAAAAAGTGGGTGCTACGCACCTCTTATATATCAGACAAGTTAAACTCTCAATCTACCTTTTAACACTAACCCTTTGACTAAAAGTCAACCCATGTCAAAAGTCAATGGTCATGATTAATGGTCAAACTCAACTCTAGTTGTCCTCCGCGGCGTCACCAACCAATGCCCACGTCATGGCGATCCAACTTTATCCCGATTAAAATCCATTACCACGTCGTGGTAGGCATGCCACCACACCATGGTAAAGTCCGACCAAACCAGTAATGAAATTCCCTATTGCCACGTCGTGGCACCCATCTCGTCACATCATGGATTCAGCACTGGGATATCTTAATGTACTAAAATGTTAATCCTTGAAGCTATTCATCCACACTTTCTAGAAGGCATTCGTATACCCATTAAATCATAAATGTTAATCCTTGGACCACATAAAGTATTCATCCTAGGCATGTTTTTGGTTCTATAGTTGATAAGTCGGTACGAAAAAATGGTGGGGGCCAAGGCGACTGTGCCCCTTGCAGGGTCCTAAGGGTAGCGCCTCTAGCGGAGTCTAAGGGGCAAAGCCCCTAGCGATGGCCCTACTGGTCGGTCAGCGGGTAGGGTCGAGGAGAAAAATTGACAGTCAATTTTTGAAACCATTCATTATGCCATTAATTACATGATTTAGTTAACTAATTTAGAAGATAGAAACTCTAATTGTTAAGTATAAATACGACTCTTCTATTAAGTCGTTTCACATTTCTGTTTAGATTCGTGAGTGTCATTTTGGATTATAATAGACTATATTTCTTGTAACCCGGACATAAAGTAAAACTATTTGTTCCAAAAGTAAACCTATGTGATCCATTAGGAATCCGATACTTCATCACAACCTTAATAAGTCCTAACATATAAAAGATAGAGATTGCATTGTAAAATACTAATTTTTCTTATCCATAATAAAATAATTATTTATTTTTTAAAAGAGTATCCACTAATTCGTTAAAAAAAGTTCTTTTTTGAAATTATATTATGCAAATTTCAACTCTTTTTATGAAAAACTTAAATTTACAAAATTGATATAATTTCGTGATATAATTATAAAAGAATCATGAAATTGGAAACAAATTATCTTTTTGACATTTAAACAAAATAAGTTCTAACAAAATTTGTAAGGACTGTGGATTTTTCATATTACGCCCGCACATTGATCTCCTTTATAGACATTTTTCCACGTAGTTCTAAGAAATTTGTTAAAAATAGTTTCAAAAAGAGATAACAAAACTCATGATTACCAAACACACCCCATACCAAAATTTGTTTTGTCTAAACTTCAAAGAAATAATAATGTTATAAAAGATATGAATTTTCTATTCCTTGATGTTTTTTTTCTGAAAATTATTTATACATATTATACAAGTCCATTTGCATCATTACATTCTTCAATTCATGCGAACAAATTCTGTTGTGCAAACTACAAGTTGTATGATTTCCTTATGTGCTTTTGGCCATTCCTTGATATTTTCAATATATAATAATCAATGATCTTCGACCTCATACTTACTTAATGGATGATAATTATTCCATTCCCTTGTATTAAGACTATTGCCATTGCTGACCGCTCACCATCGCTCATCACTTTTACACAGCTACGATTCGCTCGCCACTACAGTCTAGTCCACACCACATTTTTTTTTATTCCTTTTATGTATTTGATTAGTTAAATATATATATATATATTATTAAATTCTTTTAATTAAAAAAAACTAAAAAAATATCAAATATCATAAAACTTTATTCACTATAAATGACACGTCTGAATTTTTTTTTTTCTAATTTGCTGTCAAATATTAAAAATAAATAAAACTGATTGTAGATAATAATTCTAGATTAAAAAGTTGGTTTGTACTAGGATTTTAATGGGTGTAAAAGGATTCGTTTATTTAGAATATCTGAGAAAAAAATTACTATTAAAAAGTTACACTGCTTTGGGTTGTTGATGGGACTAAACTACAGTTTCTGGTCAATTCCTAAATATATAAGTATTATGCATTGTTGTAGAAGTTATATTGCATTATTGCTATGAATTTGATGCAATAGTCATAATAATATTATTTACCCTATTATTTAATGGCATATAATAAACTTTTTATATATTAATTTTATAATCGATTTAATTTTTGTATTTTTTTTATTTAATTAAGTCCTAAAAACTGTTAATTATATTCAATTTAACCTTTTTACTACGTCAATAAGTCATTTAGCTTTCAAATATTATATTTTTTGTCAAGATTTTAAAATATTTTACAACTTTAGTCTAAAATTTATATTTTTTTTCTTAGATTTTAAATTTTATTATACATTTAGTCTAAAATTTACCCTTTTGGCCTAAATTTTAGAATTTTTTTAATGAATTCATCACAACTTTAGCCCTCTTTTTACAACTTTTTTTTTCTCAAAAATTTATTTCAAATATTTTTTTTCTTTATAAAATCATATTTGTACCAAAAAACAAACTTTCACATAAACATATCTTATATTTTCTATATAAAACTTTTTTTAAAAAAAACGTTTTTATATACGAAATATCTATTTATCAAAATAGGTATTTATTAAGTATTTAATAAATGTTAAATCTTTATGATTCCAAGTAAATAATATATATATATATATATATATATATATATATATATATATATATATATATAGAGAGAGAGAGAGAGAGAGAGCGCTAGGTTCATTTGTTTAAACTAATTATTGTGTTATTGTATGCATAATTGTGGGTCAATTAAAATTAAATAGAAAATTAAATAATTAAATAAATAAATAAGGGTAATTTACTAATTTGTTTAGTAACTTCAAAAAATAATCTCTATAATCATGGATCCACTTAAATGATTAGGGTTTTTAAACCCGTGTTCGTTTTGATCGGGCAAAGATGGATGAATGCAGATCAACGAGCGCCCACAAGAGAGAACGTTAGCACTTGAAACGAATTCAATTGCAAGCCAATCGGGACGCCGTCTGGAAAATTATGATCTCGGTCGTGGCTCCTCCACCCCGCCTCCTCCCTCGTGATGGCCTAGCCATGCCTCCATCCACGACAACCAATTCTCCTCCATGGGCATACATCACATACGCCACTCCTGAATTCTTCATTCCCCATGCATATGAGTCACAGGCTGCTCAATCGTCGGTAATTGGTGGTGTAGGGATGTCAAGTTTGACAGGTGTTGAGCATAGTTACGTCGGGCCTCCGTTCACTAGGTCCTCCAATGGGGATAGGGGCCAACTCTGGTGACATAGACTTGCATCTGAGCCTTTAAGCTAACCAGCGTCTTACTCTCTTCGTCTTGGAGCCTCGTCATATATAGTTCTGTAAACTCAAGCTAAGAGAAGCTAATTAGCTGTTGATAAATTTCATGGAGACTCAAGAAATCGGGTGCAGGAAATGTTTGGGGGTGTTGTCGATTGGTGGAAGCCGAGGTTGTTTTTCCGGTGAAGTTGAATCAACAGGTTTATAACAGGTTTTATTCTTCTTATTTTGACTGTAAATTCATGAAGTTGTATCAACAGGTTTATATGGGTGTTTGGGTTTGACTGTTTGACAGAAATTCGATGGGTGTTTGTAGAAGTGATTGAGTTTGTTGTTTTCACAGGGATGGGAGAAGAACATGAATGGGAAACTGCCCTGGTCTTGCTAGAAACACAGAAGTGTTGATTTTTTTTAATCCGATCAATATTTTTCATTTTTTTCTAGTTTAAGATTTTGATTCTTATTGGCTGTTTTTCCAGTTCAAGTTTCTTTGTTGGTTACGAGGTTTATTGCTTTACTTGTTTGATTGAATTACTTTTCTTTCGAGATTCGTATACTTGTTTGATTGAATTACTTTTCTTTCAAGATTCGTATTCGAGTGAATCGATGTTTAGTTAGATTCGATTTTTGATATAATGAAGTAACATGAAGCTCTGTTCGAGTTAATTTTCACTTAGGGTTTTTTTCTTCCGTTTTTGTTTGTTACAGGAATCGATAACTCAACTTTATAATTCCAATTCAAGTGGAATTAAGGGGTTTTGAGTGATATGGAGATCATCTGTGTTTCTTTCAAATGGTCTGATTGATGCAGCAAAGGGACTGATTCAAATGGTCAGATTCATATTTCAATTTATGTTTTTTTTTTTTTTTTCTGATTTAACACTTCATTTATGTGGACAGTGCAGGATCTTGACAATGTTGAATTTGAAAAGGTATCAAGTATGTTTATGTAGATGATTCAATGGATGATATTGGTGACATTCCAATTCTATTGGAATGGAATCACGTATTCCAATTCTGTTGGAATGGAATCACGAATTTCAATTCTGTTGGAATCACAGAAGTTGATGCTTGAAGAATGGACCACAAAATTGAAACGAACCACATTATTCTTTTAGAATGTACTAGACAATGTTAGATTTTGATGTTTTCTTTCCCGTTTTGAAAGTTTTTTAGTTTTATTCTTTAGCAATAAATATAATTCTTAACAATTGTTACCCGTATTTTATAAGAAATAATATATTTTTTGTTTTTATTCTTCAATTGATTGTTCAATAATTTGTTATTCTACAAGAAGTTCTTAAACTTATGATCAAGAAATAGTTTCAAGAATATTTTTATTATTTATTGTTCAAGAATATTTTTATTTTTGTATAAATAAATAAAAATATTCTGTCCGAATGTCCGAATTAAAATAGTTATAATTCGTAAAATCGGATTTTAAAATTAATAGAATCTATGATCCCTTAAAATATGCAATTTTCCTTTATTAAATCTATATTAATTGACTAAAATACCCTTATAATTAAATTAAATTATATTTTTCAATTACATTTAATTCAATAATATATATTAATCACTTTCTTAAAATAAATAAAATTGATTGGGCCACAGTTATACATACAATAACCTAGGCCTATATATATATATATATATATATATATATATATATATATATATATATATATATATATATAGAGAGAGAGAGAGAGAGAGAGAATATGATCATATATAACCAACAAGTATTATGTTATTATATAACTCACTCTCTACCAATCAATAAATAAAGATATATAGGTAAATTAACATAATAATCATTTAGTTCTTTTTAAAACTTTCCACTAATTTAGAAAACTTAAATCGATTAAATATTATTAATTTAAAATCCAATAATTAGATAAATCTTTTCACAGTCGTATAGCACACTATCTTAACCTTAATACCTTGAGCCACCATCATCACTCTAACCCAAATATCTGCATCACAACCCTCTTCGGTCTTTAGCTTCATCGCAGCCAACATCAAAGTTTTAGAACATCGCCAAACCACCAGCCAATACCACAATCTGCTTAACCACATGGATGGGTAATGTTGGGAGCAGTAACGTAGCGATTGGTGGTCGAAGACCGCCTTTGGTGGGTTTTAAGGCATAGTTTTCCAACAATGTTAGTAGAGTAGGTGACGAAAATCACATGGATGGGTAATGTTGATTGCTAGGTATTTCATAGGAAAGAAAAACGCAGTGAGAGATTGTGGTGAAAGGGCAGATAAGTGGTTGAAGTTGGTGTTTTGAGATGGTTGTGGATTGTTATGGGGGAAGGAAAGCTATGGTATTTATATACATTTCTTTTATAAAAACATGTTTGAATAATTTTTTATATAATACATTTTTGTATATATTTTATATATAAATGTGTTTGGATACGAATTTAATTTTTATAAATATGTGTTTGCATACCAGCATATTTATAATAAAATCGGTGTTTGTATATATATATATATATATATATATATATATATATATATATATATATATATATATTTTAAATACATGTTTGTATACATTTTTTCTATAAAAACAGATTTGTATATATTTATGTACATAATAAATACCTATTTTTCTAAATAGGTATTTCGTATACAAAAAGTTTTTTTTTTAAAAAAAAGTTTTTATATAGAAAATATAAGATTTTTTGTGTGAAAATGTGTTTATTTTGTATAAATATGATTTTATAAAAAAGAAACGTATTTGAAACAAAATTTTGAGAAAAAAAGTTGTAAAAACAACTAAAGTTAGGATGAATTAATAACAATAATCTAAAATTTGGGCCAAAATGGTAGATTTGGATCAAATTTGTAATAAAATGTAAAATCTGCCATAAAAGTGTAAATTTTAAACTAAATTTGCAATAATTTTTCAAATGTAGGTCAAAAATATAATTTTTGAAAGTAGAATGATCTGTTGACCGGATAAAAGAGTTAAATTGAATAGGGATATATACAGTAAAGTCCCAATTTTTTCATCGATTTGACAAGAAAGTCCTAAACTTTATTTTTTTGACAGTAAAATCCAAATTACCGGCAATTTTTGACATTTTTACCCTTTTTTCCCGGTTAGCCGGTAATTAGGATTTTTTTGTCAAAAAAATAAAATTTAGGACTTTTTTGTCAAATCGTCAATTAGGACTTTATTGTCAAAAAAATAAAGTTTTGGACTTTTTTGTCAAATCATTCAAAATATTGAGACTTTAGTGTATATATAATTTTTTTGGGTTAGAAATTTAATGGTATGATACTCTTTAAGCATAAGATTATTGAAACCTTCACTAATCTGCTAGATCGTATTAAAATCCTTAACGTTTGCTTCTTGTTAAATCGTTTTTTTAAGCTCAACAAACCGACATTGAAAAAAATTGAGATAATCAAGAAAGAAAGAAAGAAAAAATCAGGGTTGTGTCGACTTTTTGCAGGCCCAAAAATGGAGAAATAAGAAACAAAAAAAAAAAAAAAAAAAAAAAAAAAAACGAAATTGCCCTTCTTTCCACTCTCCACATTCACACCCTTTTGACTAGACATGTGTTGTTTGTGTTTGTATAAAGTCAGGGCAATTTCATTTTTTTAGGTTTCTAATTTCTCCATTTTTGAGACTGCAAAAAGCCAATACAACCCTGATTCTTTCTTTCTTGATTATCTCAATTTTTTTCAATGTCTGTTTGTTAAGATTAAAAAAACGATTTAACAATAAGCAAACGCAAAGGATTTCAATAGGATCTAGCTGATTAGAGAAGGTTTCAATAACTCTTATGCTTAAAGAGTATCATACCATTAAATTTCTAACCAAAAAAAATTATGTATACACTAAAGTCTCAATATTTTCAACGATTTGACAAAAAAATCCTAAACTTTATTTTTTTGACAGTAAAGTCCTAATTGACGATTTGACAAGAAAGTCCTAAACTTTATTTTGTTGACAAAAAAGTCCTAATTACCGGCTAACCGGGAAAAAATGGTAAAAATGTAAAAAACTGTCGGTAATTTGGATTTTTCTGTCAAAAAAATAAAGTTTAGGACTTTCTTGTCAAATCGATGAAAATATTGGGACTTTACTGTATATATCCCAATTGAATATGATTAACGATTTTTGGGATCTAATTGAAAATAAAAGATATAGAACCTAGATTGAGGCAATACCAAAGAATTTATTGTTGTTTACTCTTATAAAAATGTTCAAATATTATGTTTAACGTTTGTAGAGCACGTCTGGTCCAATAAGAAGAAAATTGTCCTGACCTTATAATAAGTAGGGCCGAAAAATTAATTATGTTATGCAATGAAATATTTTAAAGGACCATCATGGATCTCACAATAATTAGTATACAAAAATTAATTATGTTAAAAAATAAGCAAATTTATCTTTATACAATATGTAAAGACGCCTTGGATTTTTTTAAATGAGTGGTCGGAGTTCGACACCTGTTAAGCGCTTTTTTTTTTTTTTGTAGATAATATGGACGATCTCGTTTGAAAGTTAAAACAATTAAACAAATATAATACTTTCAAGATTCGGCATAACAATAACAAAGTTTTTTCATTTAATTCATAATTACACAAAAGTAATACTATTAAGATGCTTGTGTAGCTGACACCGGATAAAACAATTAAACTTTTTTCTAAACATTTTAAAATTTAAACTCAAAAGTGATTTAGAAGAAAAAAAAAGTATGGTCTTTTCTTCGATGGAAAAAGAAATTTATTAAAGAAAAACCATCAGTGAGTCGGACAGTATATAATATAGAATGAAAATCATGAAACTTTGCAAAACTTGCAGTGGGTGTTGTATAACCGATCTAAACATGTTTCATGATAACTAAGGTGCCGATAGTCGCAAGTAAGTTTGTGGACAGCAAGGGTAAAATTGTCATACATTGTAGACACCATGAAAATAAAAATATAAATAAAAATAAAATCAAGGGCTTCGACTTTAAGAGCATCCACACATGTGCAATGCGTAACTCCTTGCAAATGGTAGACCACTTAGCTTATTGATCAATTTTAGAAAGAGAAAGTAATGATATAATATTTAATTGATTTTTAAACAATGAAAAAAGAGGAAGTTAGTGGTTGATGGACCCACAAATCATGTTGCAAGCCTTTCACAGTTTGCAAGAAGTGAGCTGACATGGAACATTAAGATATCTATGTGGCAAGTTGAAAGTCATCTGCAAGAATCGATGCAGATGGTCTAAGATGGCAAGAAATCTTGATTGCATCAAGTTCAGCAACCTTCAAAGGGGCGGCATGACCATGGATGACTTCATCGTGGGGAAAAACACCAAACAATGGCTGACCTAGAAAACATCCTCCTTACTTTTATTTTTCTATGTTTTTAACGTATTTATTTATGTTATAAATTATGTTTTTTTAATTAATTTAATGTTAAAAAAATTAAAAAATTAAAAAATGAATATAATGAAGTGGTAACCATTTTCAATGTCTAGTGGGTTGGTGGTGGAGCTGACGTGACGTTGAGTTGGCAGCATTTTTCCGATGGCCTGGGTGTGATCACTCCCCATAGCCTAAGGTAGTAAAAAAACCTGGAGGTGGCAAGTCACGCTTTTAAGAATTCTTGGAACAATGCGAGACCTCCAACCAAAACCAATTAGCTAGCAATCTAATTGGTGATATACTTGTGAGCAGTAGCGGATACAGGAGGTTTTACTGGGGTGCATACACCCCACTTACCATGCTTTTTTAACTAAATTTTATATAGAAAAGTTATGATTATTATTGATTTTCAGTTAATGGCCCCTATAATAATAGTAGTTTTACACTATGCACCCCCCTTACAATCATCTCTGGATCCGTCACTGCTTGTGAGGCTGCCTTCGAGAAGACCTTCTAAGGAAACATTGACGTGTTTCTCTTAGAACTAATGTACAACTATTAAAAGTTTTACATATTAGGCCTAAAACTATAAAATTTGACTTTGCCCCTCTCCTGTATTCCAGTTTTTCTACACATTATACTCCCCCCCCCCTCCCCCCTCCCTCCCAAATCAAAACTTTAAGCTCCGTCATTGTAAGGAAAATCTATTGACAATAACTTATGCAACATAAATCCTTCAAGAAGATCTTTTAAGGAAAAGTATATTCAACAATGGACGCTTTCCGCTACAAAGCAACAAATAGATGTTTATAAAAACCCATATATCTCATAATTTTATTAATGGTTTTCCTTATGTATAAAACACTCAAAAGATACAATATCAAACACACAAGGATACAACACCAAAAACTCTTTATTTACTTAGAAGTTAGAACCACTTGGTTTACACGATTATTTACAAAGCAAAGCTCACTACAATCACACTCTAACACTCAAATATTTACATGAAAAGATGAAAGAAACAAGATGAAGAACAGACACAAGATTAATACAAAAAAACTTACCGAAACCCTAATTATATCTCATGAACAACAACGAGAGAGAAAGGAGATAAATACACAGCCAAATACGTTTGAACTTATGAAGAAATGAGCTGCAATACACTTCATGTACATCAAGCACAAATACATGCTCAAACACAGGTAAAACCCATATCATATCCATTATCTGACCCAAATTTAACCTATGTGTCTTTGTAGATTTAAAGGAAATGAGCCGCAACCCTCACATTTGCAATAAGTACACTTTCCATCCCTTAAAATTAGTAACCTGCACAAATAATACCAAATTGAAACAAACATACCAACAAATACCCTTTTTATGATATCTTGAATAACAACCTACTTTTCACACCCCCTCTCAAGATGATTATGAAAGGAAACAAAAAGTAACCTACAACTAAAATGGATCAGACAACTCCAAATCAGAACACAAAAAAGAATTTTGGTTAAATGTTAAGGCTTTGGTAAAAATATCAGCTCTTTGATTTTTAGAAAAAATCTTAACAACTTTTAAAACGCCTTTAGACACTTTATCTTGCACAAAATGTACATTAATTTTGAAATGCTTAGTCTTTTCATGAAATAATGCTAACTTAATAGTAAAGTCATTATTACAATATACTTAAACATGAAATAAATTTTTAACATTCAGATCAAAATAGAATTTCAAAATCCACACAACTTCACAAGAAACAGAGGTTATGGTTGTTACACTTCTTCTACTAGATAAACACTTAGCCCGATCTGCATCAACATAAGCACACAATTCTAGATTGTTTCCTTTAATAAAATTAACACCTTTAGCATGGTTCAATTTAATATCTTAAAACTATAAAAGCCACATTCAAGTGAGACTTTATGGGACTATGCATGAACCGGCGAAGAGTTTGAAGAGTATTAGAGATGTTAGGTCTGGTAATAGTAAATTAAATAAGTTTACCAATTAACTTCTAATACTCATTAATATTTTCCAAGAAAACATCATTTTCATTAATACAAATACCATAAGTAACATAATTTAAATCCAAAGGAGTCCTAACAGGCTGACACCCCAACATTTCAAATTTATGCAATAATTCCAAACATTACTTTTTTTTGTGTTAAGCATAAACCATCAATACTTTCAATTACTTCAACTTCTAGAAAAAAAAAACTTAAGTTTTCCTAAATATTTTATAAGAAGTTTGGATTTCACAAAACCTTTCACATTATTAACTTCTTTTAAAAGATTACCAGTTAAAACAATATCATCAACATAAACCAATAATACAACAATTGAATTATCCTTAATTCTAAAAAAAATGAGTAATCACCAATGCTTTTGAACAAATCCAAATTCTAACAAATCACTAAACAACTTTTCATTCCACTTTCAAGGGGATTGTTATAGCCTATACAACGATTTAAGAAGTTATAAACTCTATTATATCGAAGAGTGTGATAACCCTACGGTAGAGTCATAAAAACTTATTTATTTAAGCTACCATATAAAAACATTATTAACATCTAGTTGATATTAACCCCAATTATTGTTAACATCTAGAGTAATAACAACATCAAAAATAACCATTTTTTCTACAGGTGAAAAAGATTCTTCATAATCAATACTCTTTTTCTTATTATAACCCTTAGCTACTAATATGGAGTTATAACGCTATACCTTGCCATTTGCTTTATGTTTTATTTAATATACCCAATGACAACCTATAGCCTTTCTATTATGAGGTAAAGAAGTTAAAATCCAAGTATTATTTTGATACAATGCTTCCATTTCACTATTCATAGCTTAGCATTTTAAGTTTAAGTCTAGAAACCATACAAATTCCTAGTTCGCTTAAACTAATGCTCTAATACCAAGTGTGGCATCCCAAATTTTGACGACCATAAAACACCAATTTGTTTATGCTTATTTAAACTAAGAGTATCCTTTTTAAAGAATAATATTGCAGAAATTGTTCCCAAAAACATGATAATGATATTATCAAAGCATTTTCAAAGAAATTTATTTTATTTATATTAAAAACCTTGGGATGTCATCGTCACTACTATATATAAGCATAAATGGATATAATACAGTTCTTACAAACATCTATTATTTTACAGGCCTATAATCCATAAATCTCACATCTGATTATCACACATGTGCTCTTGTGCCACCACTTATAATATAAGAAACTGAGTTGGTCAGGCTTGGGAGCCTGGTGAGCACATAGGGTTTTCAACGCACCATAATTAAATTCTTATAATCATATATATATATATATATATATATATATATATATATATATATATATATATATATATATATATATATATTCTTCAAATCTTTCAACCCGATTACCCATTCACATTATCCTTACTTTTTGTCCCTAAAGCATCTAATTCAATGGACCTATCCTAAGGATCATCGTCGGGGTAGAAAATAATGCTCAGGGGATTCCTTAGAAATATATGTCAATAAGGAAACCATAGGGGGATGAAGTACACCTGATGAACACTTAGGTCAAAATCATCTAAAGGTTGCGAGCCTGCTAGCGTTCCACTGGACTATCTAAAATAGTTTGTGGTCATCATCCATACTCCACTAGACAACTATATCATCTTTAAAGTCAAGGCCTCTCATCATCTATTTTATCTTTCATCTTTCATCTTTCATAATCCATATAATCTTTTATTAACCCATCTCTACCTAATATATTTATAGGTATAAAAATACATATACAGTTTGAATCTAGTAAAACATGTATAAATTGTTCATCTCGCATAGATATCAGGAATATAGATAAACGGCACATATATCATATAATTATCTTAAATACATCAGATATATGTGTTCGATGAAAGTAACTATGCACTCACTTGTTAAAGTGATGACGTAAAACTCGGACAATGGTTCACTTTTAGCAATTGACTTTCCCTTTGATGTAACCTAGTATCATTATCACTAAGTCTTAGTCTAATATTCTACATGACTGAAAATAGTCTAGACCTATCAATCATTCCAATGAATACATATAGTTTTATCAAATAAGGATCAGTCAGGTAGGACAGTTGGGAGGCATGACCATTTTGGTGTCTAGCCTTTCTGAAATCCAACAACCAAGCCAACGTGACCATTCTAGACACCTCTCCCATAAGTAGATCGATCAGCATTATAAATAGGAATTACTAATGGTTCTTATTTATAAATTCATAACAACGACTATGAATTTAAATATAAATTACACGTAAATAAAATAGAGTGTAATTTAACTTACAGGGATTCCTTAGACAACAATCTAGAAATTGTACAGGTGGAACTCCGGGTTGATAGCTACTAGATGTCGGGCTCTTAAGGACCTTAAAACTTTCCAAAATACCCTAAAATCTATGAAAAAATTGGAAGAGTAGAAAGAGAGAGAGAGAGAGAGAGAGAGAGAGAGAGAGAGAGAGAGAGAGAGAGAAAGAGAGAGAGAGAGAGAAAGAGAGAGTGAGAGTGAGAGAGAGAGAGAGAGAGATTTGGAGATGTGTGTGGTAAGATTGAACTCAAAAACAAGTATTTATAAGATGAAACACGGGTCTACATGCCGCACAAGGGCCATGCGCACTGCGCTCATGGTCGAGGTGGCGCCTCAGGTACGCTGACACGTGTCCAAGAAGGGGTGGGGCTACGTGGTTGACCTCGGGAACATGTAGTGCGTGTCGTGCACACGCTCATACCGATTTTCAAATTTTCAAAATTGCATAACTTCATTATACGAGCTCTGTTTTTTACGTTCTCTATATCCACAGAAATCTATTGACGAGATCTACAACTTTCATTTAGACTCCATCGGCTAATTTTGACTTTAATTATTTTACATAGGCTTAGGCCCCCTTTGATATGCATCTTTCCAGGTCCAAACAGATCTTTCTAGCTGAATGGACCGGAAAGACTATTTGATTTGCACAAAAGAAGGGGTCTTTCCCGGTAAGATATGTCTTTCCCAGAAAGCCCCAAAATCATATCTTTCTGGCTGAATGGATTCGAAAAACAATTATACACCAAACCCCCGCCTGTTTCTTTCTTTATTGGATTATTAATTTTTTTAAATAACTTTTTTTTTTAAATTTATTTCTTATTGAATTATTACTTTTTTTCATCATTCAGCACAATCAATCAGATGTATAATCAAACAGCATGGTTTCTTTCCCAGTCAGAAAACTTTCCCAGATAGCACTTTACCGAACAACACTTTCCCAAATAGAAACTATCAAACGGGACCTTAGACTGTTGAAGCCCGTATAAAATACATAACTCTCTCATCCGGCGTCCAGTTTTTATTATCTTTATATCGTTGAACTCCTATAACTGAGATTTTCAATTCTCATTCAGATCGTTTCGGCTAAAAATCGACCGATCTAAAATTCGATTTTTGAGTTGTATATAGGTATGCTGAATCTTAGAAATATCATAACTTTCTCTAACGATGTCTATCTATATGCACGCTCTCGGTTTAATGACTACTACGGATTATGTTTAGGTCACTAAGGCTAAAAAGTAACCTAGCAAAAAATAAATTTTTACAACGCGCGTTGTTGTATCAGGTCGGTCGTAAAACTTTAACAAGGCATAACTTCTTCGTTCTATGTCTAATTTAAGCGTTGCTTATATCTCCGGAATCCTCGTTACGATTATCTCAACTTTCGTCAAGGATATTCGTCCTAATTATTATTCTATTTGGATGCGTATTTTATTCTTATTTTATTATATTATAATAATCACATAATATATACACGAACACACAATAGTCACATAATTCTCCTCTACTACATCTTATAGGTTACAATTGTTGAGCCTAACTATTACATCATATTATTAATGCCTAGCAGGAAACACAGATGTTACGATTCTTTTCCCCTTAGGATATTCTGTCCTCGGAATCATTCATCAGCAAACAGATGAGGGTCGGCCCATTCGAATGTTTCCATCGTACTAGGACTAGTTCAACCAATTTGCATCGCAACTTCTTTGTCTTACGATCAACAATCTCTTTAGGTTCTTTAATTAACCTATTGTCTTCATCAATTCTTATCTCCGAAAGTGGAATTATACCAGGAACTTCTCCCATGAACTTCCTCAATTAGCACACATGGACTTCCTCCAACTTCGAAGGTCCATGGTCGTCGCTTCTTGTCAGCGCAACTCTTTTGATGATCTTGAGCTGCTAACCTCTTTTGATGATATTGACCAGTCTGATGGGCTATTTTAGAACCCATAAGCTACTTTTCTCCAGCCATAAGCCAACAAGATAGTGTATGACACTTCTGTCCTTACAAGGCTCTATAACGTGCCATCTTAATGCTCGAATGGTAAATATTGTTGTAGGAAAACCTTACTAGGGGTAGATTCTCATCCCATTTACCTTGGAATTCAATGGTACATTCTCTCAAAATATCTTCTAGTGTTTGAATTGTCCTTTCAATCTGTTCATCAGTATGTGGATGGTAGGTTGTTCTCGAACACAACTTTGTACCCATCTCTTCCTATAGGCTCTTCCAAAATCTTGAGGTGAACGATTGTCAAGATCCGAAACAATCGCTAATGGAACACTGTGAAGTCTTACTATCTCCTTCACATAGACATATGCAAGCTTATCCATAGACCATCTCTCATTGGCCGCTATGAAGTGTGCACTCTTTGGAATCGATCCACAATTACCCAAATCATGTCATGACCACTCTTTGTCTTGGATAAATTAGTCACGAAATCCATGGTGATGTCTTCCCGCTTACCCATGTGCCTCAACAAGGGATCCAAACTCCCATACGGTTTCTGATGTTGTGCTTTAACTCTTGCGCATGTTACATAGTCAGCCACATACTTAGCAATATCGAGCTTCATCGTCGGCCACTAGTAATAAGGTTTCCAATCCCTATACATCTTGGTGCTTCCTGGATGTAAAGTACATGGTTTTGTGAGCTTCTTCAATGAGAAGATCTCTCAGTCCTCCCATCTTAGGCACCCGAATCCTTTTTTTAGAATACCTTCAACCCTTGGTTGTTTGTATGAAATTCCAACATTTTGCTTAAATGCTATTTTTTCGCTTATCTCCTTCCAAATCTTCTTCTCGAGCTTTCTTAATACTCTCTACAATTGTTGAGACAATCTCATTTCTCAACGCCCTTTGTATCTTCCTTTCCACTTTTATCTTTATACTCAAAGCATCTGATATGACATTCAATTTACCAGGGTGGTAAATTATCTCTCAGTCATAGTCCTTAAGTAGTTCCAACCAACGTCGTTGTCTCATATTTAATTCCTTTTTATTGAAAAGATACTTGAGACTCTTATGATCAACATAGAGCTAACACTTTGTGCCATAAAGATAATGCATCCATATCTTTAAAGCAAATACTACCGGTGCCAACTCCAAATAATGAGTGGGGTCCTTCTTCTCGTGTTCTTTTAGTTTTCAATATGCATATGCTATCACTTTATTTCTCTGGGTCAGGACACAACCTAACCCAAATCCAGATGCATCACTATAAAATACGAAGTCTTCAACTCCGTCAGATAATGCAAGAACTAGTGCTTAACACAAATTCTTCTTTAATTTCTCGAAAGCTTTTTCATGCCTCTCACTCCATGTATATGTAGCTCCTTTATGGGTCAAAGCTTCCAATAGAGCATTTATCGAAGAAAAGCCTTGGATAAACATTCTATACTATCAAGCTAATCCTAGAAAGCTTCGAATCTCAGTGGGACTTTTTGGTCATTCACACTTCATAATAACTTTGATGTTTACTGGGTCAACCATTATTCATTCCTCGTTAACCACGTAAGCCAAGAATTAGACTTCCCGAATCCAAAATTCACATTTAGAAAATTATGAATACAACTTCTCCTTTTTCAAAGCTTGTAACACTTTGTGCAAGTGTTTTCCATGCTCCTACTGGATCTTCGAGTATACGAATATGTCAACTATGAACAATATTACATATCTGTCTAGGAAAGGTTTACAGACCCTATTCGTCAAATCCATGAATGTTGCTAGAGCATTAGTTAGTCCAAATGACATAACCAAAAGCTCATAGTGTCCATACCTCATTTTGAATGCAGTCTTCTCTATATCCTGCTCTCTCACCTTGAGCTGATGATATCCTGGCCTAAGATATATCTTCGAGAATAGCTCGCACCCTAAAACTACTCAAACAGGTCATAAATCCTTGGCAATGGGTACTTGTTCTTTACTGTCTACTTGTTCAACTCCTTATAATCTATGCACACCCTCATTCTCACATCCTTCTTCTTTACAAATAGAACCAGAACTCCCTTGGGTGAAGAACTAGTCCTAATGAAACACTTGTCCAACAACTCCTAAAGTTACATTATAAGCTCCTTTATCTTCATAGGTGCTAATCGGTAAGTTGTTTTCTATATAGGATTAGTTCATGGTAGCAATTCTATCCTAAACTCTGCTTGTCTATCAGGGGAAATCTAGGAAGATCTTCAGGAAAGATATCCGAAAAGTCACACACAACTATTATTTGTTTCATCTCCTTCTTCTCTTTCTTGGCATCAATCACGAATGCCAAGTATGATGTACATCCTTTGGACAAACACTTTCTGGCTTTCATCAGGGAGATGATTTCAGAATTTACTATACATTTTTCCCCGTACATCATAAATGGTTCTCTTCTAGGTGGTTTGATCAATACAATTTGTTGAAGCCCATTTTGACAATCCGTTGATGCGAAATAATAAGAACATCTTAAGATTTAACGATCATAAAATATGAAGAACATAAAATAGATACGTAATTCCATAATTTACTAGAAAGAGAGAAATAACATATTACATGAACAAAATGGGTTGGGAGAGACAACTCTCCCTTAGTGGGAGAGATCCCACCGCACTCTCTCTCAATAGGAAATACATTTGTGCACTCTTTCAATAATACATGACCAACTCTCCATATTTATAGGGAGAGAGAAACCAAACAATACAATGAAGGGAATAAATAATCTAACTTATCACTCATAATTTGTAGAGAATTTCCATGCTCCAACAATCTCTCCCAAAATATTGAAAATGATGAGGGATACAAATAAGTGATAAAAGGCTAAAATACAGTAACCAACTAGTAAGTGTGGTAATGAAGCATAATGAGAACCAAATGCTGAAATGTCTTTGAAATTCTGAAGCGTCTGTGATCTTTGATATTGGCCATGAATCTCTAATCAATAAAGGTCTTCGACTTCAAGGTCACCACTCTCGAGATGGAAAAATAAGATCAAATTCTTCAAACTTGTCATAAGCCCCATGATCAAGTAGAAGATCCAATTAGAAAAACACTTTAGCTTCAAGAAGTCTGAAAAACATCTCTAGTTCTCGAATCATAATATAGCCAAAATTCTTCAAAAGAATAACCAGCTAAAAATGTGAAGCATCCGAAAGTGAAGTCCGAATAAAAAATAATGTGAGTCCAAAGACATGGTCTAGCAATGACAAAAATTTGATCAAAAAATAAAAAATAAGTGCCATGTCACATCGCCAAAATAGTCTTCATATTCAAAATATCGCAAATCCAAAATCGAGAAATCATAAGATCTGAACCGGATGCAAACAAAAATGAATCACCTTGTGGTAGAGTCTAAATAATAAATAATTTAGATCCGGAAAACATCAAGTGAAGCCAAAAATTTGCTCAACATGACCAAAAATCAGTGGCACATCGCATCACTACATAAATCATCGTCTTCAGAAGTCTTCAACAATCCAAACTCAAACAATCACAAAACATATCTAGATGATAACATATTCTCTCCCTATTTTTGATAATCGATGACCGGATATCAAAAATAAATAAATCATCTGGATGGAGAGTGTCGGATAGAAAGAGCTACGCAAGCTCTCCCTAGATGTATGAAGGGTCTCAATAAAACATGAGAATGAGAGTAAAATAAATACTCTCCGTTCATTTGTAGTTGGCTAATTCTGTCACTGAAAACTGCTCGAACAAATACCAAAGTAACAATAATAACTCTTCATGAAAAATCTCTATTGTGCTGAAAAATACCAATATACTGAAACTGTAGTGTCAGAACTCCTAAAGTGGTCGTCAAAAAATAAAATCCACATGATCAAGATACATGGTTCGTAAACCGAAGACCAAGAGCGACAGGTGATAAAAATCCCATAAAGCGAAGGTTGCGAAACAATTTTGTTGATCACACGTAACTACGATACAATCCTCACGAAGAAAAATATGATGTCCACACTGTGGTTTTGAGTAATCCTCATGGAAAGAATAAAATTTTTCCAATATAATCAGCATGAAGTAAACCAATGTGACTATCATAGGTTGGGTTGTGGTAAAAATTGGTATTGAAAAAATAATTTGTTTTAAAATAAAATAAAGAAATAGTTTTAATAAAAAAAAATAAAAAGGCCAAGGTATTTGTTAGGTTTCAGCAAAAAATTTGCTAAATAAAAAAATTGGCTGAAAAAAAATATTGCTATAAAAAAATTGGTGTTAATTAAAAAAAGGCAAAAATAATAAAGAATAAAAGGGGGGGGGGGGGTGATAGTATAGGGGAGGTGTAAAGGAGGAGGAAGGTTGAAATGAGAAGGGAGGAAGAAGGAGGTACCGAGAAGGGAGGATGTACTGAGGAGTGTTAATGAGGTGGGGGTCTGCGGGTTGAAAAGGGTAAGGGTGAGAGGGGTCTTTGGGTTGAGAGGCCTGCAGTAGAAAGATGAGGAGGGAGTATGTACCGAAGAGGGCAGGAGGTGGTAAGGCTCTGGTGGGTCTTCGGGTAAAGGCTGCAGTGAAAGTGTAAGGAGGAGTACCGAAGAGTAGTACTGAAGAGAGTGAGGTTTGCAGGATAGCTAAGGGGCTAAAGAGCGAAGAGGCGGAGGCTGAGATTGGTCTGCGGTAGTAGGATTCAACGGTGCGAAGATGCAAGGAAGCGAGGGTGTCTGCGGTGCGAGGAAGCGACATGATAAAGAAGGAAGGAAAGGACACGTCTTCGGTATAGGTCTGCAATATCTCATATACGTGTAAGGAGGTCTTCAGTGGTCTGCAAAAGCTGCTCAGCAGTCCTCGGTCAGCAGCAGGTCTCCGGGTAAGGAGGCTGAGCAGGTCTCTGGTACCAAGTCTGAGAGGGGTACCGCATGGGCTTCTCAGCAGAATTTGGTAGGGTAGCTTCATTGTTAGTTTTTGGTCTTTGGTTATGGGAACCGAGGAGGAGTATTTTGACGACAAAAAATGCCATTTTTCAGGAAAAATTGATACCGAAGAGCCTATATCTTCAAGTTTATCAAAGGGAATCTTTCCTAACGCATATGGGGATGAGGTGAAGTGTTAGGAAGGTGAAAAGTTGAGGGGACAAGGCATGGGTAAAGGGAAAAAGGTGGAGTGTGCAGGGAAATTAAAGGGACAAAAGGTGATGGGATTGGCGAAGTCACATGGTTTTGCTTTAGGAGGAAAAATAAAGTTGAAGTACTCTTTCTAAAAAGAGTAAAGAGGACAAAGGCCTTTTGCAAACACTTCATTACGTCCAATATCTTCTATACTAAAGATTCACAACAACATTAGAGTTGAAAGGCATGAACATCATCCCTTTTTTATGATGAACTTAAGAAGTTACTGAACAAAATCTTCAAAGAGAAACTCTTCTCCACTATCTTCAATAAACCCACGAAATTGTATCCATTACCAAAGCATAAATAACATGCCTGGAACAATTCTTCAAGTATTTTTGGATGACAAAAATCTTCTTCTCCTTTTTTTTTTTCAACAACGTCATAAGAGCTTTGCAAACCCGGATTTTCTAGTAGAAATTATGAACGAACATTAGCAGCATTTTTATTCTTCTAAGCTTGAATCAACACTTAAAAGTAGAAAACCTTATCATAAAAATTTCCGGTTTGAACCCGAAATTTCTTGCAAAAATCGAACAAATATTTAAGATTAACACCGATCGAGAGTCGTTCCCTTGAACTAGTCGCTTGAACCGTTAAGGTACGACTCTGATACCAATTGAAGCCCATTTTGACGATTGGTTGATACAGAATAATAAGAACATCTTGAGATTTAATGATCATAAAATATGAAAAACATAAAAGAGAAGAGTAATTTGAATTTCGGGGACATAATTCCTTAAATGGGGGAGAATGTAACAATTGCGTCGAAACATATACGTTGTAACGACATGTGGTGTCTTCGCATTTTGGCACTGACCGTTATTAACAAAAAGTGGTCAACGTCGAGTTTAATAGGTTTAATATGTTATATATATATATATATATATATATATATATATATATATATATATATATATATATATATATATATATATATATATATATATATATATATATATATAGTTTAAATAGTAAAAATCAACCAAATCATTCGTACATCGTTAAAATTATTGCGCCGAAACATATGAAAGATATATGATTTTTATAAGATATAAAATCAGCCGCGCATTTAAAAACTCTTAACGTCAAATGGTAAAGAGAGAATGGTTGACTTCTTGGTAAAATCACCAAAAGGAAAATCGTGGTAATCTATAAGTTAGGAATTTTGGTAAGAGGAACACCAAAATTGGAGTATTATGATTTTTATAAAATCAGTAAATCATTTAAAAATAAGGGCTAAAACTAAAAGTCGGAATTAGCCAATACAACCTAAATGAAAGTTGTAGTACCCGTCGAGAGCTACATGTGGATAGAAAGAACGTCAAAAAAAGAGTTTGTATGAAATAGATATGAATTTTTAAAGTTTCACAAAGAGCGCTTGGCGCAACAGGTACGCACAGCGCGCACATGCTTCTAGAAGAAGCTACAATACACCAATAGGAAACAGACACGTGTCAAACAAGCAATGAAGCTACGTCAAAAGGCCGCGACGCACACTTCCCATGCACGGTTCACATTCTTAGTATCTATAGAGCCTGCTGCTGCTCATTTGTTTTTCACCCCAAATTTGTTTCCATTCACTTGTTCTCTATTTTAAGAATTCCTTCCAAAATCTTAGAAAAGTTATTATTTAGGTATTCTAGTTGTTCGTAACTTAGTTCCGGTCGACCCCGAGGCGATCTTCTAGTCCTGAGTCCCGATTCTATCCTACTTCAGTGGTTTTACACTTTGCAAGTGAGTTCACGACCCCTATTTTATTGTTTTAAAACGTTTTAAGGGGAATACATTCTTAACAAATGATTTTAATTATCAATGTATTTATTTTATAAATATTAAGTCATTTTATAATAGGCTAGATGTCATAAGATAATATCGTTGTAGATACTATGTCTATATTTAAGCTATGATCTGTATCTAAAGGATATGATGCCCGATAATCTAAGAGTAGGTATTACCTAGATGTTACAATGCAAATCCCCAGGAAACCTTAGTACCTAGGAGTTATGCTAGACAAGATTTAGGGTATGCACCGTACTTAGTTGTTACTCTGCCCAAATATCCTGTTAAAATAACCACAATTAGGGTGTATATATATATATATATGATTTATATATACTAGATAATTATGAGATCATAAAATATAATTATCATATATATATATATATATATATATATATATATATATATATATATATATATATATATATATATATATATATAGGAGTAGGATCAAATGAGAACACCTAAAAGGTTGAGAACGCGAGAACAAATATCATCCATCTATTATCTTAGATCTAAGGCTATAATTAATTAGAGATTTTGTTATTATTAAAATGTTTAAAATCAATTAATTTGAATTAAAATTAAGAAAAGGGTATTAGGGTAATTAATCATTCCCTTATTTTAGACAACTCCTAAAATCTCTCTCTCTCTCTCTCTCTCTCTCTCTCTCTGTGTGTGTGTGTGTGTGTATACGTAAACCTACTACTTTATCATTCACTCCATTATTTTCCACTTGCGTCGCCGCCATCCACGAACCACTTTCACAGTCGGAGAACGAAAAAGCATCGCCTCTGCTTTCGCCACCATGATCGCCGATGATAGCCACAACAACCTCAAGTCTCCGATGGTCACAATCAAAAAGATAAATCAATATGGTTCGCAGATTTGCAATCATCCCCAACCAAATAAATTTATACCTTGAAGGGGTTTGTTTCTTCTAGGGTTTCTTTCGTCCCCATTTTGGGTGTCATCGTTTCTCTGTTTTGCTTGGAACTTTTCCAAACATGTGGTGTGCGTGCACGGTTTGATTCGGTTTTCGCTACAGGGGCAGAGTCATGGGTTGTGTTTGTTGCAAGTTTCCATCATCTTTGTCTGATGGTGGTAAGAAGATCAAGCGGAAGAGACGAAAAAACGCCACAGTAGACGAGTTTTTTGAAGTTATTCCTATCCCTTCTCATGATTTCAAGCTGGAGTGTGTCGCGCTTACACGACGTGGGTATTTCCCTGACACCCCGAATAAAGATAATCAAGATTGTTTATGTATCAAAACAAGTATCCAAGGTAACCTGGCGGCTGGAGGGTGCTTCTTCTGTCTCGACTGGAATGAGGGAAGGGGTGTCGATGGGGTAGTTGCTTCGATCGGTAATGAGTCTCTTTTCTTTTCTTTTTATTTTGACTGTAAATCAATGAAGTTTAATAAATAGGTTTAGCTTCAATTTTGTGTTCATTCTCCAATTGGGATCTTTGCATCCATTGATGGCAATGAATAGGTTATATTTCAGTTAACGAACCAGAGAAGATCTAATAATAGTTGATAACAAGGCATGCTACTTATATGAATACAATGTCAGATAATATCATTTCTAGTTAATAATCAATGAATGCTCCATGAGGTTGGTTCGAGAGGAGCAAGGAAATCAGCCACGACAATGCAGGAGAGGGGAAAAAGCCAAGAGGCGGTTGCCCCTTTTGATTTCACTGGAAACAGAACCCCATCCGGGTGGTTATTCTTGGCAGGGAACGAAGAATAAGAAATGATAATTTTTACACAATTTTTATTTTGTATTTATTTATGAATAGACTGTATTCATTTGTGAATATCAGTGTATTCATGTGTGAATGACTATTTAATTATACATAATTGTTTCTTTAACATTTTTACCGATCCAATGAATAAACATGCATATAGCGGGAGGTGGGAGATTTACCAAATGAAATACCGACACCAATAGATTTCGGAAGGAGCGCGAAGATGTTTTATTCATTTATGATTGTAATTGTAGTACTAGTTTCCGTATAATATATATATATATATATATATATATATATATATATATATATATATATATATATATATATATATATATTGTAACTTATTCATTTACTATTATAATTATATTCTTATATGAATAGAAATGTGTTTTATTTATTTATATATGATTATCATTTTAGCTGATTTTATAATCTTTTTTTCGAGTTTTATTTTTTTATGATTTTACAAGTGTATTATTAAATACATCTGAGTTAATTCATTTATAATTTACAATTTTATTCATTTTAAAATAAAATGTATAAATCATTATTTATGAAGATATTTTTTTAAAAAAATAAATGAGATAAACCGATAAATTATTCATTCTCTTGATATTTGATTGCTAAAAAGAAAACATAAAAATGAAAAATGAAATGAAAAAAAACAATGTTTTTTAGATAAAAATTAAATCATGATTTTATTAATTATTGGTTCATTAAATGAATAGGATCTAAAAAATGAGATATTTTGGGTAATTGTCATCATAATCACTAAAATTTAGGAAATCATAATTTAATTAGATGGTAAAATTCCATTTATGCCCTCTAAAAATGATTGGTCTACAACTGTTTTCGCGTTCTCAATATTTTAGGTATTCTCATTTGATCATCTCCCTATATATATATATATATATATATATATATATATATATATATATATATATATATATAGGGGTAAGAATGGAAAGATAAAAGATAAATACCTTAAGTCAATTAGTGAGTTGATAATTCATCCAAAGTCCTTGATTAAATTCGACATTTGCCCAATACCTATAATCATTAATCCTGCGAGAGCCTGAAAGCATCAATTATAGGGAATCACATTAACACATTTAAAAAATTACCCTAGATCTTAGATTACCATTAGAGACACCTGATATGGTAATTAAAATATGTTAGTATCGTTAGAAATACTTAAACGATAGTAAATTAGGATTAACAAAAGATAATCCTAATTAAAATACATTAAGATCATGAGATATCCTAAAAATATAATAAATTAGGATTAATAAATGATATCCTAATAAGATAGAAAATATGATCGTTAAATATCCTTAAAAAATAGAAAGTTAGGTTAATAAAATATTTAAGAAAGGTTTTTCTCAAAGAAAAAGGATTCTTAAAAGCTACTCAAAATCGAAAACTCTAAAAGCTTTTGAGCTCACCAACATTACATTGACATTTTCAAAACCTCATGTATTCCTAGAAGGTTGTGAGATGGAAGCCTACACTCCCGGAAGCAACAACTGATGGAGGAAGCAATCTAGAAAACCCCTCTAGTTTAACGTTAATGTCTATTTGTTAGGACACCTTTCTGTAATAAAAACCATAGAAATCCGATGTAATGTTTTATCTATAAATAAAATAGACGTTTATGTTACATATTTTGTTTTGTATTGTTCAATATATGTTCAAGGACTGAGAACCAACATCCCTAGGTCACACTACTTGGCGTTTCCATCGACGGCCGGGCAGAGTGTGACAACATTGAAAGATTACCTAGTTGGTATGTTGGGCTACCCTACGATAACATAGAACCTAGTCATTATGCTGACCAAACTTGAGAATAATCATTGTACTTAGGTGTTATTCTACTCAAATATCCTTTCAAAGAATATCAAGACGATGATATATATATATATATATATATATATATATATATATATATATATATATATATATATATATATATGTATGTATCGGTAGAATTATGTAAGAGAATCATATTAAAGGAAAATTAAATGGAAGAATAATAATATCAATGATCATACTTTAAGGTTAAACAAAATTGTTGATAAATGAGTATCAATATTCATCCTTTAGCCGATTAAGTTTTGCTTCCCCCTGGCCTATATTCGTTAAATCTTTAGTGGGCGAGAAATTTATGTATAGATCTATACAAAATTGACACCCCCACCTCTAGTTGTTGGCTACAATCCTTGACGGTAAAGTCACAGCAGGCAGAAGTTCTAAACTACATCACAATGTCAGATTAAGAGTTTGGGTAGGGCAAATGTCAAGTCAAAATCTTGATTATAGGAACTCACCATAAAATTATCCATCAACCTTAATTAATTAAACTACCTAGAGGGAACGCCTTGAAAGTAGACATATTATGAAAAGATAAGAAAAGGGATAATAATTTATAAAAGAAAGATTATAAGATAAGTACAAAAGGAGTAATATATCCTAGGAAAACAAGATATAAAGAATAGAAATATGTTAAAAAGAAACGATAAAATTATTGTAAAACTATAAAACCATAAAAACATGTGAACTCACAATGAACTTTTCAAAACCCTTGTATTCTCAAGGAAATGAGTAGGAGAGGCGGTGGAGTGTTAAAGGAAGTCATTACGTATGTGGTTGATGAAAGTTTTATTTGTTCCTCTATTATTTAGTCTATGATTAGGAAGTTTGCTTGGATATCATATAATATAACCCTTTATTAGTAATGAATAAAAGAAATGTTTTCGTGATATTTCTGCTTATTGTTCAATATACCTGCCTCCATGATCCAATGTCCTAACATCGTACAGCTCGACATTTTCGCCGCCGGCGTGGGTGTGACAGCCTACATAAATATGATGTAGGAACTTATTATTGTTTGAAATATGTTCCTCGGAAATGACGCAAAAAACTTGATATACTCTATGCAATCTAATAAAATAAACATATTTAATGTAGAAATCTAGTTTTAAATACATAAACCTAACAAATATAAACATACTTTCCTCACTAGGTAGTGTACCTAATAACTAATAGTATAGCTAGAGTAAGTACGTGTGTTGAACACAATGAGAACAAAAGTGTACCAATGGATAAGAATCAACATAATAATAAAATAAATAAGATAATATGAATTACTATAAACTAAATAATATAAGAACTCAAGTATAACTAACTAGATAGATAAATAAATATATAGATAATAGTAATAGTATTTTTTTAATAGATTTCGATTCACGAATGATTATGTTTTATTCATAAGAAGTGCAATAAAAACTTATAGATATTCACCGAATTATAATTAATTAACTCCAATCTATATTCATTAATTATATGTTTCTAAGTATCTACAAGCAGGTATATGCTTCGTAGATCCATTCTATTAAGATCGTATTTTGAAAGACTCAATTGGTATGATCAGTCATAGGGTTAATGGAAACTTTTCAATTTTCATAACTCAATAGTACAATCATGAAGATTAAATCAATATTATTATGCTTAACTTAGGGATGCATCCACTAGTTGGATATGTCTACAACCTCAATTAGTAAAGTTCTGATCTCCTACTTGTTAATGAAATTATTGATTCAAGTAACTGTCACACCCCCAAACCGGAATGGCGAAAACGTTCGGGGGCGGATGACTTCATGTGGTAACGTAACAAATGAATACATAGTAAACAAAGCAATAAAACCATCATATATATAATTGAAAGTTTACATTGTTTAAAAGAGTACATGTTCAAAACCAATTACAATATGATGTCAAAATATGAAATTAAACTGCCGCCGCAGCGTCCCTTCTCCAAAACCTGTTTGTTACTTGTAATTACTGAATCCCTGGGACATACAAGTAGTTTTGAAAGAGTAGATCAGCATTTAAGCTCGTGAGTTTCATAAGTATTTAATGACAATGTTTGTATGAAATGAAATGTTTTTGTTCTTGTTTGTTTGTTCCTAAAAAATCCTATATTTTCTACTAGTATAAATGTAGCCTTCTTTCAAGACCAATGTTTGTTTCTGGTAAATATATGTACGTATAAAATTTCCAATGCGTCTGAAAAACCCCGTAAATCATTGTGTTTTTAATACTCTATGTGAGTATTATAACCATACTATTGACAAGGAATGCCTATACACAACGTTCTTCAGGCGTTGTAATGTTATGACGTTTGTCACCCCAAATGGTAGACTGTAGCTAACAGTCAGGGCGCGGGTTGTCAAGCCCGTATAGATCTATACACAAACACCATGCTCCCCCTCCAAGGGATTCTAGTATATAATACAGGACTTGAAATGTGTACTCGGACGTACGTGAAGTTAATGTCTCACAAAACTTAGTATAAAACAGATTTACGTGTGAAAACGTTCGTTCGTTATTGTATATGAAATTAGCTTCTTGAAATAGTATTTCCACGTATGTAAAAGTTCATAGTATTCTCGTCAAACTATACCTATTATAGTTTCCTAAAAGTGTGTTTCGTTTGTATAATAAACCCTTAGTGAAAATATTCACTTGTTATGAAAAGTGTAGTTTTTGTAGTGCCAAAACCGACACACAGAAATGTACTATAAGCAAAGTATCTGATTTATATAAATACATAAATCGTTTCTCATTTCAAAAGATAAAATGTTGTCGTGGTATAATTTGCATATGAAAATTTCCCTATAATAGTTTTAAATCACATATGATTCCTTTGATAAAACGCGTATAGTGAAAGTTTATATAACACATGATAATAATCGAGTGTTTTACTTGTATTCCCCCCCCCCCTTAAAAGCATGTAAAAGTACTCATAAAACATTTAAAAGTGTGAATTATAGGGGTATGAACTCACTTGAAAGTTCGGAGGTTGCGGGATGAAAACCGGACATAATTTCTGCTCGAGAAAGTGGATTTCCTCGGGATTCTCGGGAATCTCGGGAGCACAAACGACCTTCGGGACTTGAGCAAAGTGATCGGGGCTTCGGGGTAGCACGGGCATGGAAAATGAGGAAAGAACGTAAGAGAAATGAGAGAAATGGTGTGTTTTCCCCGGAACCCTCGCATCCCTTTTATAGGGGCTGGGAACCGACCTCGTACGCTGGGCGTACGCGTGCGTCATGCGTGACCGAGTCCTCGACTACCTCGGAGCTCGGATGGGACAGGGCATAGCCTCGCACAGGCGCGACATGGACGATCCGACGCCAAGGCCTCGCGTATGCTGGGCGTACGGGGTTACACTGGGCGTAACTCGGCCCTATCTGGTGACTCCCCTTCGGATAATACCAAGGGTTTTTAATTAAATTTATATTATAATTATTTAATAAACTTCAAAAATTCATATCTTCTTCATACGAACTCCGTTTTCGACGTTCTTTATATCCACGCGAAGGTGAGACCATACTCTACAACTTTCGTTTAGATCTCGTCGGCGAATTCTGAAATTATTTTTATTATTTATTTTTAAAAGGTCGCGGTAAGAAAATTTCTTTAGAAATTCATAACTTCTTTATTTGACGTCGGTTTTTGCTAGACTTTTTACCGCTGAAATACCATTGTTGAGACCTTCGATTCTCGTTTAGGTCATTCCGGCCAAAAGTCGCTCGATCTCTGATTCGAGCTTTTAGCCGTCTGCCGTTAAGCCGAACTTGAAAAATTCCTAACTTTCTTATATGAAGTCGAATTTGGGCGTTCTTTTTACGTACGATCACGGTTTATTGACATATAACATAATAGGTAATTTAATTAGTGATTTTTGGATATTTTATTTTCGAAGTTAATTTTATTACAAGTAACGTGGTTACAATACGTGACTTTTTAGGTCGTTTACATGTAGTTGAAATATCGGGTTGTCACAGTAACAAAATTCAAACCTAATCTTAGATCAAACACTCAGCTAAATAAACATAATAACACTAATATGAACGCACTTGGATCCTTAATGAAGTAATCGTAGTAAATTGAACATCTACTAGAATTCTTTTAATGAATCAAAACATAATCATAATCAAATCATCTACATCTAAACAAAGCTATTGGGAATTAGCCCATAATCTAAACTAAAAGCCTTACACAATACTCCAATCAGTCTTTCTGCTTCAGATGTTGATTTGTTCTATAAACTAGGGTTTCTTATAACCTTTTTCCCCATATTGGCCATTTCCAGTTTCTCTTCTAGAATTTATATGCATGTTCTATAGGATATATCCTACGGGAAAAATTACGATCCTATATATAGCCTTCCATATCTGACTTATTTTGTCGTGCGATTACATAAATCGTAGTAAAACTTCAATTTTTAGTAGTTTCCTTAGAATCTTCGATTTCTTTATAATATTTTTCATACAAATTTCAAATTGTTTTCCTTAGCTCTTAATCCAAGAAAATATGCTCTAATCTTTCCCTTTTTAGCATCTACTTCATCACATGGTCATTTTTTGCTACAAAACATAAATATATAACAATTAACTATATGTTGTCCATTTTTAACCTTAAAAGCATTCATAAAACTATATGAAATGTCCTTAAAAATTTGTATAATTGAGGAGACATCAACATGATCGTCAAGAAACTTGTGGTCAAGAGTGTACTTTATCGGTCGTGTAAATTACAATGTCCTTTCAGGCGAACTTGAATATGTAAGTGAGTTAGTACCATACCCCATTATAAAGAGCGTTATCTGTAATACTTTCTGATGCAGAAGTTAGGTTAAATGTTTGAATTATGATGTGAGTTGTGAGATGATATTGCCTCGTCATTATTTAGGTGTATATTCAGAGTGCATTCTAGGATGGGTTGTCCTTGTAGAGTATGTGACCGGGAAGTACAGTGATTATCAACTAGCCATATTTTACTAGGTAGATTTCATGATGAGATATTTGTCCTTAACAAATGTTGATCCACTTTTTCTGGGAATGTGTCTTCGAGTAGTTAATATTGGCCTTTATTCGAGAACTATGATTTTGTGTGCTTTCTCGATAGTATCTTGCTTTGTCATTTATGGTTTTCTAGTTATCTAATTATCTAGGTGAAGGGTATATAGATTCCAGGCACACTATGTGGGAACCCATTAACAGACATGTTAAAGTTAAGGGTTAAAAGAAAATAAAGAAATGTGCAGTGCAAATGACAGAAAATCTATATTATTTATCATCCTAATCCAAGATGCCCATATCTGATTTAATGATATTTTTGTAAATTGATAAAATTTGGAGATTTACCTATAAGCACCATAATAATATTGTAATTTTATGATTATCCAAAAAAATTATTATAAGAGTTTTTATTTCAACCCAAAGATTTTTCAATTTAATTATAAATTTAAAAGCTTCGTTATACAAGTTTTTGTGTAATATTTTGTTCATTTACATGTGTTTTTTACTATCAGATAAGTTTGTGGAAACGACTTCATTATATAGGAAATATTTATATATTCTTGATTTCTTGATTCGATGCTTATATAGCACAAAAAACATATTGAAAAAAATTTCTTAGGTTGGGTGTTATATTTATCTTTCACCTTTCAACCTTTTTAGGTCACCTTCCAACTAGAACTAGTAAATATCGAAACACGAGAGTCTATGGGGTAGGTTCATCTGAGCTTGTGCTTAAGGAAAACCAACCTTCTTATGTTAATGCCTATGATATATATTGTTACGTTACACGTAAATCTCATAATTATGTTAAGTTGCATGAAAATCCAACAAAATAATCAATTGTCAAATTTGAGAATGTAGCATCAATGAAAATGTAGCGTCAAAATCATAATATCGTCAAAAATATAAATACATAACAAATGGTAGTATCAATACAATACACATAATAGACCTCAGATCTTCACTTATAAAACAAAAATCGACTTACAACTTTCTGTATATATATTGTCATTTGATGGAAATTCAAAGAATACAAAGTCTCTAACCATTACATTTATTGACTAGTCATTCTTGTTTCTATAAGATTAACTTCACGATCAAGATTAACAAATCTAGAATTTTCTTTTTCCTTCAAGTCATCAAGATAATGTTGATAGATATAAGAGACAAACCCCCAAATAGCTAACAACATGGAGACTGCCTTCACCCCATTCATCTTTTCATCAAAAAACATGACTGCCAAAATGGGCACAATTGGGATACCTAAAGTACTAATAACATTTGAAAAAAGAGATGAAACCTCAAAGATCAAGCCAATATAACCAACCGTGAAAACTTGCCATGAGACAGCTGTTCCTACAAGATTTATTATATACGAAGCCTGTCCAGACTCAAAATTCCACATTTCCTCCTTTATATCCTTCCATTCACCACTAGCAAATAGTCCCATGAGAATTACAATAGTTGCTATCAAGCTTTGATACACGGTTATATCAAATACCACCTTGTAGCTTGTAGATTTCAATATCTTTTGAAGTGCGAGTTGTGTTATTGAAAGCATCAAACCCCACCCTACACAATCAAAACATAATTTTTATATTGAGCTGCATGTCACCACAATCAAGGTTGAAGCATGTGAGATTCGAACATGGGTCAACTCCATTTTGGATACTTAATTCCCAAGTCATCACCACAAATCACTATACCATCTTTATTAATGGTTAGGTTCATGGTTATATATGCAAAATTTATTAAATATATAGTAACCAGGTTTTAACCTATTACAATCTAAATACATAATCTTTTCAATGAGAACATTAAATAACTTTTATCTTTGTATCATCATTGTGAAATTGTTTATCATTTGGTTTACATGTTAATGAAGATTCATATTTTATATGGTGATGATATGGCTTAAGTTGTTGCTATATATGTGGACATATTGTGCAAGACTAATGAAAAACTTTCATTTCATAATTTTCATCTTTTTTGAGATTCATAAGTTATTCTGATGTTTAGAATGTTGTGAAATGTTTCTAGTGAGGTTAGTGATATTTTTCCTTAAAATTCTATTGTCTTCAAGTAGTTACTCTTTTATAAAATTGTTTTAGTAAGTTTTTCATGACATATGTCCAAAATAAACAAGTTGAAGAAACGTCATTTCTACACCATTACTACAGGAAACAAAAATATGAAAATTCAAAAAAATGTACCAAATGTTATATAAAACTCCACAAGAATATAATTTGATAGGTTAAACTTTTTCTAAAATATGTCTATTGTTCAATTATCATCTCTTATTAATGGTTTAAGGAAGATGTTACCTGCAGAGGCAGCGATTGTGCATACAAAACCAATGATATACTTGCTTCTTGATATTTTCCCGGTCTCTTTAGAATCACTCTGAAACACAAGTAGCATAGACGAAAAACTAAGAAGAACAAGCGAATTAGCTATGAACGGAGTGAACTTCTGTCCATTAAGGAAGTATGAAAACAAGGCATTGAAAGCGAGTTGACTCGTACAGATCAACGAATACGTGGAAACTGGCAAAAAATTGAGTCCAAAAGAATACAACATACAATTTCCAGCCAAGAATATACCAAGAGTTGTATACAGAATCACAAGGGTAGTCCAAGAAGATTTTCCAGTGACTTGGTGGTGATGTTCCAGTGGTGTTTTTGAAGGTGAAAATAGGAAGATAAAAGGTAACATAAGTGGAAATCCAACAGTTTGAACAAGTGTTGCCATCCATTTACTATTTCCACCATTGATGAAGTAAAGTCTTCCCAACATTGTTGCGGCTGATTGACCGGAGAGTACAAACATGGTGAACACTACTATCTGTATCCACCACTTGTACTGTAGAAACCTTGAGGAACCTCTTCCACCATCTAATTGATTTTCTTGTGATGTATAAACTATAATGATTAAGTAGAAAGAGTTTAATTAGATGTAGAATCACAAAATGAAACATGTTCATGGTAATTTAACCGTTAATGCAAAATCTACATGGCCATTTCTAATTATATATAATTGTTTCATAGATGTGTATCACACCCAACATAGGAAAATAGATTAACTCATACTTGAACTTCACAAACGAGGTTTAGGATAATCATTATCCTTACATGATAGTCCTTGAGTAGATTCGGATGTCAAGAATATACGGTATATTTAGATGTTGATATTTATTAATTTTCATGTTATTATATGAGGAACATTTTATTATAATATTGTTTAATAATGAAAAGTTGATTACTTTTATCAATCATTTAAAATTATTATTATTAAAGTTTTTTCTTTCAACAACATTGTATTATATTTTCTAATTATAATATTTGAAATAAAGTAATAAAGCATAATAATAATTTTATTTTTATAACTATATGTATTGTAATTTTATCATATTTAATATATTAAAATTATCATGCATAATTATTGTTAATTATAACATAGATAGAGTAAATTATATAAATGGTCATTGTAGTTTAGGATAATAAGTATGGTTAGTTCTTAACTTTTTTCAATCAAAAGCTAGCATAAAATGGTCATTGTTGTTAAGATAATGTATATGGTTAGTTCTTAACCTTTTTTTTTCACTAAGAAGCTCCTTGTAGTATTTTTTTTTGTTTGTTGCAATTTGGATTTCAGCTATACATCATACATGATAGGATTATTTTACCCTAACGATGTATTTTACATTTTAATTATTTTGTTATTAATATATATATATACACACAAAAAAACACACACTATCTGTTTCCTCTATTCTCCATAGTCACTAGACATGTCTCTTTCTCTCGATTATCTCTCTCTTCTTCACCCCATAATCTATCAGCGTTTTTAGCCGCTAACGATTTCTCTGGTCAACATATCCACTACTTTTGCAGATCCAATCACGTCTCACCAACACCCTAACACTTGTCTCTCATATATATCTTGCATGAGAAGCTTACTATCACCATACATTTAATGACTTATATCTTTTTTAACACACTTATAATGGGGTAAAGTGATATCTTATGCATCGCGACAGTTGAAGCCCCATGAGTTGAACTATCAGACCCATGATTTATAGTTAGTAGCTATCATTCAATCCTTAAAGATATGTAGGCATAATTTGTAAAAGACAAAATGCCAACTATAATTTCCTCAAAACATTTTACAATATCTACTTACCTTAAAAGAATTAAATATAAGACAATATCTACTTACCTAAAAAGAACTAAATATGAGGTAGGGATAGTGGATGTAACTACATAAATATTGTGATTGTGAAATTACATATCATACTAGGAAGGATAACATAGTGGTGGATGATTTGAGTAGAAAAGAAATAAAGTAAAAGAGGTAGGTTAAGGCCCTAGAATTTGAAGTAATATCATCCATTGTTTAAGTGTTAAAAGTGGCACAAAAAATGCAAGAAAAAGTGAAAAACCTAAGGAAAGCAAAAATTAGGGAAAATTGTAATTTTTGAAAAGGAATCACATTAATTAAAAACATTAAGGGCCGGATAGAGGTGGCTATTACTAGGGACATAAGAAAGATTCTACTTGATGAGGCGTATGAGTATGGATACTAAATACACCCCCGACAACAAGAATGTAGATGGATTTGAAACCATATTACAAATGCCCGACAATAAAAGTTGACATTGTGAAGTACAAAAGTTATTGTTTGACTTTCTCCTTTGTCAAAATCAAGAATCAATAGCTTTATTGTAATAAAGAACCACTTGAAGTGATGGAATGGAAATGGGAAAAATAACCATGGATTTTCTGACAAAACTTACAAAAACTAAGAAGGGATATGAAATGATTTGGTTGTTATGGGCAGGTTAACCAAGAGTGTGCATCCCCTTCGACAAGAGAAGCATGGCCCATGGAAACGTTTGTGAAACTATATGTAAAAAAAGTAGCGTAGAGACAAGGTGTACCCTTGTCCATTGTGTCAAACATATATAGTCATTTCACTTTAAACTTTTGGAGGAGTATGGAAGAGGAATTAGGGAAATATTTGTGTTTGAGTACTTCTTACCATCCTCAAACGAAAATTCAAAGTGAAGGAAGAATTCAGAGTTTAGAGGACATGTTGAGTTCTTGTTTGTTGGAAATTTAGGAAGCTGGACTAAGCGTGTCCCATTGATTGGATTCTCTTACAACAAAGACAACTAGAAGTCAATGATTAACAAGCTTGCGAGAAAGTATTGATGGGGTCTAACTTGATTCATGTGACAAGTAAGAAGGTAAAATGTTAGCAGTTCAGATTCAACAAAATAATTATGTGAGCATTAAAAGTCACCTGATGAAATTTGAAGTACGTGATCAACTATTATTGAAGGTATCACCATGGAGCGAATGGATCCGTTTTGAAACAAGGAGAAGTTGAATCTACTATATATCGGATTGTTGAATGTGTTAGAGAGAGTTAGGGAACAAGATTATTGTTTGGAGTTATTTCAAGAGCAAGATATGATTCATAATACATTCCATGTGTGCTATATTACAAAATGGTTGGGTAATAAGGGGGGTTTATAAATATTAGAGGAAATACAAAATTCAGAATAAATGTGTAATTGAGGAACATTAAGAGATTGTGGATAGAAAAGTAAAGATGCTAAGAATAAAGATGATTCACTTGATATAGTTAAATAGATAAACTCATTAGGACTTAACCTCACATCGAAGACTGAATTGGCGATGAAGAAAAGATAGATATGCCTCTTTTTTATCCAACGATTTCGATGACAAAAATATCCTAAGGGGGAGGTAATTATAACTTCGTGTTTTAGGGGTTAGTCCAAACTTTATTTAAGCATATAGAAATAATTAATAAAAACAATTAGATAATAAATTTTAATAATTTTAATCATATTATTGATAAATAAAAAATAATATAAGAGTGTGAACGTTGAGTAAAAATGTAGAGGAAGGAACCAAAACTATCAAATATTCATACTTGAAGGGCATATTTGACTAAGTCTTGATCATATTGTCATGAATATGAAGATATGGAACAAATTTGTTAAAATAATAAGTTTCATTAAAAAGAATTGGTCAAATAGTGTCTATTTTAGAAAATATAAAACATAAGGCTCCATTGTGAAATATATATTGATTGTAGTTAGCCTAGTTAAGGACAATCCGTCCATTTAGGAAGAGAAACAAAACTTGGTGTAAGGAATTCTCCCATAGATGAATTATCATGCTTCAATGGCGATCTAAAGTGAACTTGTTAAAGAATAAGCTAGGGTTTGAAGATAAGATTCCATCATAAAGATTAAAAGGTAGAAATTATTCTTTTTCTAGCTAAATCTTGATCTAAGGTCTAGATTTGACTCCAGATCCAAAAAGAGGTCATTATATGATATCAATAGTCGAATATAGTGTTATTTCTTGCATTTGAACTATAAACCACATGGAATCTTTTAACATCCATGTTTCCAGGTATTTCATCTATGGCTTAAAATAAAAAAATAAGAAAAAAACCTTGCAATTTAAGTCATTACGCGGGGCGTACCCTATAGGTACGCTGAGTGTAAATAATTCAAGAGGGATGTGGGTTCATCGAGTACGTCGAGCGTACATGATGAGTATGAAGGGCGTACTCATGTAGATTTTAATACTAAATTTTAGGGTTGAGCTCCTATTTAAAGGACCTTAAGTCGTTTAAGCCTCCTTTATCACCAACCTCTACCCCTAGAGCTTAAAGATCGAAACCCTAGTTCCGTAGAGAAATTTTTTAGCATTTTTGGTGTGTTTTACTGTATCTTAAAGAAGGAGAAGGTTGAGCTTGAGGAGTTGTTGAAGCCAAGTTTGTAGATCCAGAGTCTCTATTGCATTTCTTAGCTTCAAGAGGTATAAACTTCGAATCTTGCTCATTTATATGATAAATCTCATTAGATCCTTGTTTTTCTTAATCTTTTGTCGCATAACTTTGTGTCTTGTGAGGATAAGTTACTCCAGACCTTGGTTCTTCCATGCAAAGGATTTTGGTCATTAAGTGAGGTTAGAAAGTTAGGGTTTAACTTAGAGCTTCTTATGGCCATACATGGGCATAAAGTCATCAACTTTATCAATCAAAACGTTCTTTAAGACTAGATCTAAGCCACTAATGACTTATCTTTACGAATTAAGAGCTTAATATGGGAAGCACTTATCAACCCATTACTCGGAATGTAATCTGAGCTACGCCCAACGTAGCTCATGAATGGCCCATCCTTCGTGAGTGAACACTATGACCAACATAGAGATGGTAGTACGGAGCACTTAAATCCCTTGAATTGACTATTGAATTTTCTTGACCAGTTGACTTTGGGTCAATTCTAAAGGGCTAGGGACTTGGAAGGGAAAAATGGTCTTTTGCCCAAATAAGATCTTACTATGGTATTTGGACTTGCATTCTTGGGGAATTTTCTTGATTACTAATTTAGGGTTGGTGTGGATATATTTAGTAGGAGAGACTTCAACACCAATAGCCCGATAAAGTAATATATGTTCATTGGTCAGTTGAGGTGAGTCTCTCCACTGTACTTGTGGGTTGAAGGCAACAATGTCAGCCCACTACATTATATTGTAGAATTATCTTCATGACATTTGATGATATGTTTGTATGTGCTTATTGTCTTTGTGATTCTTGCTAGTAATATTTTATGTTTAGCTGTAGGGTGAAATAAACCCAGTACCGACTGAAAGATACCGAAGGATTTGAAATAGACTCAGGGGGTGAAATAGACCCAATAGCAGTTGAAAGATACCGAAGGAATTAACATAGACTCAGGGGGTGAAATAGACCCGGTTCCAGTTGAAAGATACCGAAAGAGTTAAAATAGACTCAGGGCAAAAACAGACCCAGTTTAGTTCCTAGATAATATGTATGTTTTGTATGTGGTATTTTGGGGGAAAGTCGTGAAACTTTGTGCTTAAAGTTTTGTGTTTATGGTATCATGTACATCCGGTTCGAAAGGGAAGGGTCTGCCATGATCGCACTGCATCCACCAGTAGTCTGCATTTTTATGATTTGATTTGTACTTTGATGATTATTTTATAAATTATAACATTTTGATGGATTTGGAATGAATTAGTTATGGTTTTGCTAGTTTTAAAAATAAATTTTTTATATGGTATTTTTGGGACGTTACAAGTTGGTATGAGAGCCTTGGTTTGAGGGATTCGTGCAAACTCTCGGGTGTGTCTAAACTCAAAAGAAGGAATTGGTAATCTTTTGGAAAAAAAATGAATTTTATAAATATATTTTTATAAAGAAAAGTGGTGTGATGCGTGCATTTAGCCGAGCTCAAGTAAATATTTCCCCAAAATACCCATACATGTTATTGTTACAAGTATATGTATATGTGTATAGCATGCTAGTTAAGGGATATGGATATTCTCAGAATCGCATGGTAGGATGATAGGAGAGATGTGTTTGTATGTCAGTTACAAAGGATTAGATGGAGTGGCCTAATTAGGTAGTGCACTGGTTTAGACCTCAATGCTCGAATGACACTTACTTTGTGCTTTTAGGGACTCCACTGGTGTCAGCTAATTACTAAGCAAAGATGTTAGATAGAGTGGCCTGATTAGGTATGTAACGCCCGCAGATCCGGGCTAGTCAATTTAGAGGCAATAGGGGTCGAAAACGACTTTTTGACAAAAATATTATTTAGAATAAATAATCTTAACTAATTTGTAGAATATGTCACAAGGTTTCCGTACATATAAAGAACGCTGAAATCCGAGTTATAACGAAGAAGTTATGACCCGTCGAAGTTTCGCGTCGGAACCGGCACGGCGCCGGGAAGCGTAAATAGTAAATTTATGATATATAGAGATTTAGACTTAGCGCTCTAAACAAAAGTCGTAGAATATGTTAAACTAAGAACATCGATAAAAAGAACGCCCAAATCTGACTTCGTATGAAGAAGTTATGATTTTTCGAAGTTTCGGATTAGCGGTGTACAGCCCGAAATTCGAATTTTAGATCGATTGATTTTTAGCCGACACAACCTAAACAAGAATCGAAGATCTCGTTATTAGTAGCGTAACGATAAAAATACAGACGAAAATGGACATCGAATAAAGAAGTTATGAGATTTTAACGGACCAATCCTGTCCTGGCCTGTTAAAAATATAACTTTAAAAATAAAGTCAAAATTAACCAACGGAGTCTAAACGAAAGTTGTAGAGTATGTCTCCACCTACGCGTGGATATAAATAACGTCAAAAACGGAGTTCGTATGAGCGAGTTACAAATTATAGTAGTATATTTACGTATTAAAATAAAGTATAAATCATGTATACGTACACATATATATACATATGTATATATCATTAGAAAGGTATCGACGATGCGATTATTATAAAACTAATGTTGAGTTCTTTCGACATTAGTTTAGTACAAAGATCATTAAATCCATTTAAAATAGTATTATAGAGGGGTGTTTAGTTGTTTATATAACTAAAAGGTCATTAAGTAATTATGGAGGGTAGTTTTTGAAAATTCAATTAGTATAAATAAGAGCCTTGGGCTCTCATATTTCTTGCACCATTCTCTTGATTCAAGAGTCTTTCTCTCCTTATCCCCCGAGCATTTCGGTCCCTCGTGATTCGACTTCTCTTTCTGTAGTTTTAGTATAGTAAGGTGAGCGCTGAAGCGCTGCACGAATCTTTCTTAGAAAGATTCAGCGACGAAGTTCTGCCCCTGCAGAGCCCGACTCCTAGCTAAAATCCCCTTGAAAGTAAGTTATGTTTACCCTATTTTAAATATAGTTTATATTTAAAATTAGTATTGTTATTATAAATTTATAATAAATATTTGGGCTATTATTATGACTTATATAAGTGTCGTTATAATATCTTTTAACTACTCGCGGTACGGGGAATCTGGTTTAAAGGGCCGCATAGGGTTGTTGGATTTCAGAAGTGCTATACGCCAAAATGGTCCTGCCCTCCGGTGTTTTATGTCTGGCCCCTGTCTATACATAGTAGTTGGAAAGTATTGTTTAAACGCTTATATAATAATAATAATAATAATAATAAGACTAATAATTAGTCACGGTAATATTAGACTAAAATCTAGTGGTGATAATACTAGGTTTCGTCAAAGGAAATTATTTTAAAGTAAACGAAGCGCTGTCCGAGTACCGAGTCACCACCTTCTCAGGTGAGTGCATAGTTACTTTCAGCTTACACATAGATATGAAGTATTTTATATAAATTACGTGCTGTGTGTGTATATTATCTGTATACTTGCTATCTATGCTGGATGAACGTTTTATACATGTTTTCAATGATTTAAACTGTATATGTATTTTATATCTACAAAATGTGTTGGGTAAAACATGGGTAGATGTATTAGTTGTTGTGTGATAAAATGAAATAATGAGATGCCTCGTTATAGATGTTCTTGATGATCTAGTCATCTAGCGGAGTGTAGATGACGACCACGGACTATTCTAGACAGTCCAGTGGAACACTAACAGGCTCGCAACCTGTAGGTGTTTATTCGAACTTTGTGTTTAACCGAACTGTGTGTTTATTCGAACTGTGTGTTTATTCGAACTGTGTGAACTGTGTGCTCACCAGATATACTCCATCCCAATGATAGTCCTTTGACTAGGTCCCTTGTGTTAGATGTTTTAGGGACGTAATGTGAGGATAACGGGAATGGGTAATTGGGTTGATTGTTTGATGTTTAAAAATAATAATTATATTATTGTGGGTTGAAAACCCTATGTGCTCACCAGGTTTCCCAACCTGACCCACTCAGTTTATTTTTATCACAGGTGTTGATATGAAGTCACAATACACTGAGAGAATTAAAGAGATGTAGATCACTAGTGTAAATAATTGTAAGTTCTGTTTATGCTTATGTTTCTGTATTAACGATGACATCCCAAACGTTTTAAAATGAAATAAATACGTTTCATCGAAAATGTTTTAATAACGTATTTACCATGTTTTTCTGGGAACAAATTCCGCAACATTTTTATAAAATGAAGTACTCTGATTTTTATAAAGCATAAACAAAATCGGTCTTTTCTGGCCGTGAAAATGGGGATGTCACAGTTGGTATCAGAGCATTAGTTTAAGCGAACTAGGAATATGGATTTATTTCTAGACTTAAACTTAGAATGCTAAGCGATGATTGTGAGGTGTGAGCACTAGCTTATTTTAAGAATTGTGCCTAAAATGCTTTTATGTGCTAAATACTTGTGCCTGATATGCTGTTAGTTGTTCGGATCTATGGTCTGTTGCCGACCGGATCTGGAAACCTTATGTGTTTAGGATTCTAAACGTACGACTACGATATTAGAACTAGCATATAAACGTTTCGGAGTGATAAGGATGATTTAACCGTCAATACTAAGTAAAGATCTGGATTCACCTTATTCGGTGTATAGATCAAGATGGCAAGAACCCGTAGTGGAAACGTGAATGCAAATGGGAACGGACACCAACCTCCCGTGATCGAGCAAATACCAGTTGTGGAAGCCGCTGCCGGACCAATAACGATGGCCGGAGTGCAAGCGATGATCCAGGCAATGTTGGATCGTCAAATGGAGGAAACTAGACGTTTGCTCCAGCAAAATCGTGAGGAAGCCACTATTCAGATCGAACAGCCCGAGTTGAACGAAGGGCAGACTGAGGAAGGAAACTACAGTGGGACTGTTGGTCAAGTCAACCCACCAATAGTTCGACAAAACAACCAAGATGACAAAGTCGAGAGGAATGGATGCAAGTACAAGGATTTTCTGACTTGCAAGCCATCGACTTTCACTGGAAAGGAGGATCCGATCGGGGTCATGGATTGGATCTCGGAGATGGAGTTAGCCTTCATGACATGCGGTTGCAGAGGGAAGCTACAGACCACATTTGCAGTGCGTCAGTTTCGAGGAAGTGTTGTACGTTGGTGGAATACCTTGGGGAAGACTCTGAGCCCTAATGAGCCCCTGCAACTGACATGGGCAGAATTTTTGGTGCAATTCAAACGAAAGTACTGCTCAGCTCAAAACCTGCTTGAGCTAGAGAACCAGTTTCTAACCCTGAAGAAGGGAAGCATGTCAATCGATGAATACACGAACAACTTCACAGAAAAGATGGAGTTTGCCTTGCGTCTTGTTCCGGATGAGCTGACGAAAATTGACAAGTACGCAAAGGGACTTCCATGGGAGTACGCGGTGCCAGTGCGTCAGGCTCCTACTCTGGAGGCAGCTATCTGGGCTGCCAAGTCTGTGGAAGATATGATTAAGGGAAGAGCTGCCAACAAGATTGAGGTTGGCGAAAAGAGGAAGTTTGAGGAATCTACGAGGCCCAATAAGAAGATCAAGTGTGGTTCAAAGGAGTCTAGCGGAGGAGGAAACAAAGTGAAATGGTGCGAGAAGTGCAAAAAGAATCACTTTGGGAAATGTTGCGAAGAAGTGACTTGCTACAAGTGTGGGAAGACCGGACATTACGCCAACGAGTGCAAAAGGGTGTGTTATGAATGCCGTGAAGAAGGGCATGTTGCTAAGGATTGCCCGAAAAAGAAAGAGGCGGAAAAACCAAACATTCCGCCAAAACCGAAGGCAAGAGCATTCCATATGATCCTAGACGAAGCAGATGACAATGCGAGGATTCAGGAATGACGGCTTGACATCCAAGGATCGAGTTATAATGTAGCCATAGAATCATATGATTTAGCCTGTTAGAGGCATAGTCTAGGGTGAACTTGAACACCTATGTAATCGTTTCAAGAAATAATATGAAACCTTTGTTTTGTTATCTGATGTGTTAAGTTGTTTTTTTTCGTGTATGGTGACTTGGAGAGACTGCGGGACAATACTTGGGACGAGTATGAGTAGGTGTGAATGGTAGTAGAGGCCTATACTACCGGAAGCATAGGACTCACACTTGGATCAGGGAAAGTCACAAGGTTACCAAGAAGCTAGTAACTGATTCTGTTTTTTTTTCAAGTATGTCATTACCATCGTTTCGATAATGACTAAAAAGATTGTTGATTTCCGACCCTAGTGGTCATACCGAATTGAGTCTGACTACGATGAGTATGTTGCGTGGTTCAGAGAACCAAGTTTGATGTAGCGTCCGACTTAAACCAAACGATTGAAATCAAAGCAATCAATAGAAGTATCGCGTTCGTTGTTAAAGAAGTTGGTAGCCAGAAACGCTACATGTTAAAGTGTGATTATATCACATTAGAACATGAAGGAAGGCATAGTCTATTTTAGAATTTAACTCTAAGAGACCTAAGTCTAAATGTGTATCACATGATGATAGGTCATAATTTGAAGTCTAGCCCGAGGTAGAGAGCAGGTGCACGATCGAGTACTGCTTACAATCAATGAGTCTAAGAGATAGACTTGAAGGAATATAGAAGTTATAATTATTAACTAGGATGAAAAGATGACGTATGGAGTCATTATACGAGCCCTGTTTCGTTGATGATTCCGGGACGTCATCATCCTAAGGGGGAGATAATTGTAACACCCGCAGATCCGGGCTACTCAATTTAGAGGCAATAGGGGTCGAAAACGACTTTTTGACAAAAATATTATTTAGAATAAATAATCTTAACCAATTTGTAGAATATGTCACAAGGTTTCCGTACATATAAAGAACGCTGAAATCCGAGTTATAACGAAGAAGTTATGACCCGTCGAAGTTTCGCGTCGGAACCGGCACGGCGCTGGGAAGCGTAAATAGTAAATTTATGATATATAGAGATTTAGCCTTAGCGCTCTAAACAAAAGTCGTAGAATATGTTAAACTAAGAACATCGATAAAAAGAACGCCCAAATCTGACTTCGTATGAAGAAGTTATGATTTTTCGAAGTTTCGGATTAGCGGTGTACAACCCGAAATTCGAATTTTAGATCGATTGATTTTTAGCCGACACAACCTAAACAAGAATCGAAGATCTCGTTATTAGTAGCGTAACGATAAAAATACAGACGAAAATGGACATCGAATAAAGAAGTTATGAGATTTTAACGGACCAATCCTGTCCTGGCCTGTTAAAAATATAACTTTAAAAATAAAGTCAAAATTAACCAACGGAGTCTAAACGAAAGTTGTAGAGTATGTCTCCACCTACGCGTGGATATAAATAACGTCAAAAACGGAGTTCGTATGAGCGAGTTACAAATTATAGTAGTATATTTACGTATTAAAATAAAGTATAAATCATGTATACGTACACATATATATACATATGTATATATCATTAGAAAGGTATCGACGATGCGATTATTATAAAACTAATGTTGAGTTCTTTCGACATTAGTTTAGTACAAAGATCATTAAATCCATTTAAAATAGTATTATAGAGGGGTGTTTAGTTGTTTATATAACTAAAAGGTCATTAAGTAATTATGGAGGGTAGTTTTTGAAAATTCAATTAGTATAAATAAGAGCCTTGGGCTCTCATATTTCTTGCACCATTCTCTTGATTCAAGAGTCTTTCTCTCCTTATCCCCCGAGCATTTCGGTCCCTCGTGATTCGACTTCTCTTTCTGTAGTTTTAGTATAGTAAGGTGAGCGCTGAAGCGCTGCACGAATCTTTCTTAGAAAGATTCAGCGACGAAGTTCTGCCCCTGCAGAGCCCGACTCCTAGCTAAAATCCCCTTGAAAGTAAGTTATGTTTACCCTATTTTAAATATAGTTTATATTTAAAATTAGTATTGTTATTATAAATTTATAATAAATATTTGGGCTATTATTATGACTTATATAAGTGTCGTTATAATATCTTTTAACTACTCGCGGTACGGGGAATCTGGTTTAAAGGGCCGCATAGGGTTGTTGGATTTCAGAAGTGCTATACGCCAAAATGGTCCTGCCCTCCGGTGTTTTATGTCTGGCCCCTGTCTATACATAGTAGTTGGAAAGTATTGTTTAAACGCTTATATAATAATAATAATAATAATAATAAGACTAATAATTAGTCACGGTAATATTAGACTAAAATCTAGTGGTGATAATACTAGGTTTCGTCAAAGGAAATTATTTTAAAGTAAACGAAGCGCTGTCCGAGTACCGAGTCACCACCTTCTCAGGTGAGTGCATAGTTACTTTCAGCTTACACATAGATATGAAGTATTTTATATAAATTACGTGCTGTGTGTGTATATTATCTGTATACTTGCTATCTATGCTGGATGAACGTTTTATACATGTTTTCAATGATTTAAACTGTATATGTATTTTATATCTACAAAATGTGTTGGGTAAAACATGGGTAGATGTATTAGTTGTTGTGTGATAAAATGAAATAATGAGATGCCTCGTTATAGATGTTCTTGATGATCTAGTCATCTAGCGGAGTGTAGATGACGACCACGGACTATTCTAGACAGTCCAGTGGAACACTAACAGGCTCGCAACCTGTAGGTGTTTATTCGAACTTTGTGTTTAACCGAACTGTGTGTTTATTCGAACTGTGTGTTTATTCGAACTGTGTGAACTGTGTGCTCACCAGATATACTCCATCCCAATGATAGTCCTTTGACTAGGTCCCTTGTGTTAGATGTTTTAGGGACGTAATGTGAGGATAACGGGAATGGGTAATTGGGTTGATTGTTTGATGTTTAAAAATAATAATTATATTATTGTGGGTTGAAAACCCTATGTGCTCACCAGGTTTCCCAACCTGACCCACTCAGTTTATTTTTATCACAGGTGTTGATATGAAGTCACAATACACTGAGAGAATTAAAGAGATGTAGATCACTAGTGTAAATAATTGTAAGTTCTGTTTATGCTTATGTTTCTGTATTAACGATGACATCCCAAACGTTTTAAAATGAAATAAATACGTTTCATCGAAAATGTTTTAATAACGTATTTACCATGTTTTTCTGGGAACAAATTCCGCAACATTTTTATAAAATGAAGTACTCTGATTTTTATAAAGCATAAACAAAATCGGTCTTTTCTGGCCGTGAAAATGGGGATGTCACAAGGTAGTGCATAGTTATATGAGCCTCTAGAACTGCATGTTAATATATATTTTGAGATGATCAAGAAAGGCATCATTGAGTTGATAGAGGAGCGTTTCCTGGCCTTTAGTGCCGAGTTAGCTACTGGACCGTACGAAGCCCGCACTCTCTCCGATAATGATTTCAGGGGATGTGGGGTATTAGAGTTTGTTGGGGGTAAAGTAACCCATTGTCGCTAGGCGATGGATAGCAGACATGGAGTTTGGCCAGATGAGTAGCATATGCCCCGAGGGGTCTAAGGTGAGGTTCGTTGCAGGTTGTCTGAGGAAGCGAGCCGAGGACTAGTGGGAAGACGTTGGATATGCACTAGGAGCACCAACTATTAAGGCCATGACTTTGTAACCCAGTTTCAAGTAGATTTTGCATCGGTTGTTAACGTGCAATAGCTAGCGAGGGAGTTCTAGGACATGCGTCAGACGACTGAGACTTTCATGGAGATCACAGCCAAGTTTCGACAGAGAGCTTTATTGGTGCCCCAATATGTTGCAGACGAGGAGATGAAGAAGACCCAAAACCACCACATGCTAAGTGTATATATCAGGGATTTTGTTAGTTATTCAACATGTCAGACATTGAAGGACATGATATCCAAGGCCCGTGAACAGGAGATCAATTTGGAGCACATCATAAAGAGGAAGGCAATGTAGGTACAGACGGCCAAGGGTTCAGCGAGCAAACCCAAGGTTACTGGTTCAAGATCGAGGGGCCAACAGGTTCGGGGCCGTTCTGATATGTGCGGTAGGATGCATGACAAGATTTACAGGGAAGTGGTTCAAGTTGCTATAAGTGTGGCAAGACAGGGCACTTCAGCAGGGATTCCACTGCCACGACCACCACTACCCACACATAAGGAATGATCTGATTTCATTGCAATCAGAGGGGCCACAAGAAGGTCAATTGCTTGAGTTTACAGTGGGAGCGGTTGTAGCACCCACTCCGTCAACATTAAGGATCACAAATGGCTGGGAGGGCAAGGCGACGACCCCTGTAGTGAAGAGCAGGGCTTTTCAACTAACAGCTAAGGAGGCGCGTGTGACTCCTTACATAGTTAAGGGTATATTTTCCATTTGTTTATGCTCTTTCATTGATGTGTATGCTTATGTTTCATATCGTAATGTTTAGGGATATTCTTAGTGAAAAGATTACTACTCGATCGTTTGTATCTCTTGCACTCAACAAGTGATTTGGTGATGCTTATGGGGAGTTGTATTATCCGTTGGAGGTGGAGATCACCAATGATCGTTCAAGGAGAGTATCGAGGGTTCATATAGGTTGTACCCTTGAGCTGTTCTGAGAGAGATACCCGATTGATTTGGCTTCTATTCCTTTGCGCGAGAGCAAGATCGTTATGGGGATGGACTAGTAGAGCCCTAATGGGGGGATGATCGATTGCGAGCAACAGTTAGTTTGGGTTCAAACCCCAAGTGGGGGAGACCTAATTATTTGTAAGGCCTGCGTTTCAGGGCTAAGCAGTAGCAGATGATGTAATAGTCAATGTCAACTATTGTAACTCTTTTTGAAGTAATAAAGATGAAATATTTGAGTATAATGTGAATTATGTGAATATATATGCTTATTATTTATTTATAAACGTATAATAAATAAAGGATAAAAATAAGCGTCAAAATTAAAGTGTGAGATAAACTCTATATCTCTACATAAATTTGTAGTGGTCGAAACGAGGATTCTTGGGATATAAAGAGCGCCAAAATCCGAGTTATAACGAAAAAGTTATGACCCATCGAAGTTTCGCAACGGAACCGATACAGCATCGGGAAATGTAAATGGTGAATTTACGATATAGTGATTTTTAGCCTTAGCAATTTGAGTGAAAGTTGTAGTTTTTTTTAAACCGAGAGCGTCCATAAAAATAACGCCCAAATCTGACTTCGTATGAGGAAGTTATGATTTTTCGAAGTTTCAGCTTAACAGTGTACAACCCGAAGTTCGAATATTAGATCGAGTGGTTTCTAGCCGACACAACCTAAACAATAATTGAAGATCTCGTTAATAGTAGCGTAACGGTAAAAAGACAGACGAAAACAGACGTCGGGTGAAGAAGTTATGAATTTTTAACGGACCAATCCTGTCCCGGCTTGTTAAAAATATAAAATTTTAAATAACTTCAAAATTAGCCGATGGAGTGTAAAGGAGAGTTGTAGAGTACATTCCTGCCTACGCGTGGATATAAACAACGTCAAAAACGGAAATCCTATGCGAGAGTTATGATTTTTAGAAGTCGGAAAAGGAATTTGCAAGATCTGATGCGAGATCGATGATGTGGCTGAATTCCAGCCGTTCGATGATGATCAGGGCTTGCATCAGATTGCGACACGTTGCCCTTCGCCTATGCCCAATGTCCGAGCTCGGGTACGCGTTGCGTTCAGATGTTCTCCTTGGCCCAGAAGCAAACACGTCGCACCACCGAGACTCCGCCACCTGGAACTCTTATCCGAAGCTACGCCCAGTGTAGCATTTCCGAACGTGCCGCGTAGTCCGAAGATCAAGCCCTATATAAAGGGGGAAAAGTTGCTCGGATTTCAACACCATTCTCACTTCTCTCTCTCTCTCTCTCTCTCTAACCATTCCAACCCCCCTAAAACCTAGGGAACCCCTAGCACCTGAAGGAAGCCCTAAGGCTCCCGGAGTCCCGAGAAAAAGGGTCTTTTGGTTTGGAAACACTGCTCCAAGCGAAGCCCTATTTTCTATAAAATCCGCTATAAGTGAGCTAGACCTGCGCTATTTTAATATAGCTTCTAATTAATTATAGTAACATTATTAGGACCTTAAAATAATTATTTGGGTTATTATTATGAGTTATACAAGAGTGTTGCTTAACGCTTATATAATAGTAATAATAGCTAGGCTATTAATTAGTCATGGTTAATGTTAGACAAAAACCTAATGATATTGATACTAGGTTTTGTCAACGGAAAATTGTTTTGAGATAACGAAGCATTGTCTGAGTTCAGAATCAGCACCTTAACACGTGAGTGCATAGTTACTTTCATCTTACACATAGATATGAAGTATTTTATATAAATTATGTGATGTGAGTGCATATTATCTGTATACTTGCTATCTATGTTGGATGGATACAAAATGTGTTGGGTAAAACATGGGTAGATGAAATAGTTGCTGTGTGACAAAATAAAATAATGAGAGGCCTTGTTATAGATGTTATTGATGATCCAGTCATCTAGTGAAGTATAGATGACAACCACAGACTATTCTAGATAGTCCAGTGGAACGCTAGCAGGCTCGCAACCTGTAGGTGTTTATTTGAACTGTGTGCTCACCATCAGTACTCCATCCCCAACATGGTTTCCTTATTTGACATGAATTGCTGAGGAATCCCCGAAGCATGTGTTGTCACCCCAATGAAAGTCCTTAGACTAGGTCCCTTGTGTTAGATGTTTTAGGGACGTAAAGCGAGGATAACGGGGAACGGGTAATCGGGTTTGTTTGGTTTGATGAAGTTAATAAACTTATTTATTGTGGGTTGAAAACCCTTTATGCTCACCAGGCTCCCAAGCCCGACCCACTCAGTTTCTTGTATTACAGGTAGTGGCGCATGAGCATAGATGTTTGCATGAGAGATAAGGGATTATAGGCCTGTAAATACGAAATAATGTAGTAAGGCTTATGTTGTATTGTTTATGCTTTTGATCTGTATCGAACATGGCATCCCGAGTCTTTTAATGAAATACATTTATACGGAAATGCTTTAATAAATCTTTATCATATATTGTTTTGGGAACAAATTCCGCAACTCTTTTATTTAAAATGTTACTCTGATTTTCAAACAAAGCATAAACAAAATCGGTCTTTTCTAGCCCTGAAAATGGGGACATTATTCATGGCGAGGGTGCTCAACAAGGACCAGCTCTCTGTTTGGCTGCTAGGGCTATGAGCTATCTTCAGCAGGGTTGTTATGGTTTTTGTGGCTTACGTGTTGGACACCTAATAGGGGGAAAGAAGTCGGTTGATAATGTGCCAATCATCCATGAGTATCCTAATGTGTTCCTAGAAGATTTATCAGGAGTGCCTCCAGAGAGGCAAGTTGAATTCCATGCAGATCTGGTTCCAGGTGCGGCTCCAATATCTTAGGAACCTTATCGATTAGCATCTCCAGAGATGCAGGAGTTGTCTATACAACTGTGGAAGCTACTAGACAAGGGGTTTATCAGACGAACTAGTTCACCCTGGGGAGCACTGATATTGTTTGTAAAGAATAAGATTGGTTCCCATAGGATGTACATCGACTACAAGGGGGTTGAAAAAGTTAACGACAAGGAGCCGTTATCCACTCCCGAGAATTGATGATTTGTTCGATTAGCTTCACAGTACATCTTGGTTCTCCAAGATAGATCTACGTTTGGGATATCACTAGATGAGGTTCAAAGAGGAAGAAATGTTGAAGAATGCTTTTAGGACTCGTTATGGTCATTACAAGTTCGTGGTGATGCCTTTTGGCCTCACCAATGCTCCAGTCACATTCATGGATCTCATGAACCACATGTGTAGACTGATGTTGGATCGGTTAGTTATTATATTTATTGACGATATTTTGGTCTACTCTAAGACCAAAGAGCAGCATGAGGATCATCTGTGAGAGGTAGTGGAGACTCTGAGGAGGAAGAGGCTTTATGCCAAGCTCTCCAAGTACAAGTTTTGGTTGCACAAGGTGAATTTTTTGGGTCATCTTGTCAATGATAGAGGGATATTGGTTGACCCAGCCAAGATCAAGGTTGTGATGCAGTGGGAGGTTCCGAAATCCCCATATGAGATACAGAGCTTCTTGGGTTTAGTGGCATATTATCACAGGTTCATCGTGAATTTCTCCCATTAACCAGGTTGAAAAAGAAGATAGTTACTTTTCATTGGGGGACTGAGTAGCAAGTAGCTTTTGAGACCCTGGAGTAGATATTGTTCGAGGCTATGATCATAACTCTGCCCGAGGGCATTGATGACTTCATGGTTTATTGTGATGGATTGATAACAGGATTGGGTGCAATGCTTATGCAGCGGGGACATGTAATCGCCTATGCATCGTGGCAGCTAAAGCCGCATTAGGCGAATTACCCTATGCATAATCTGGAGTTGGAGGCGGTGGTTTTTGGCCTCAATATTTAGCGACATTACCTCTATAGGGTTTGTTATACCATCTACACAGATCACAAGAGCTTTAGGTACTTGATAGGTCAACCAAATTTGAATATAAGGCAGCGTAGGTGGTTGGATGTAGTTAAGGATTATGCTTGTGAGATCCTTTATCACCCTGGAAAGGCCAACATGGTGGTCGATGTGCTGAGTCATAAGGTGAAGAGTGCACCTATTTAAGATGTATGTTTGAGGATGACGGTGATTACCGCATTATTGGAGCGGATTCGCAAGGCTCAGGTGGAGGCCATAAAAGAGGAGCATTGCAAGAGTGAGCGCATTGTAGGGCAAGTGTCATATTTTGATTACGACAGTAGGGGACAATTGACCTTATACCAGAGGATTTGGGTTCCATATTAGGATGGTGTACGAAAGGTACTGATGGAAGTGGCACATAAATTGGAAGTGCACTCTTCTGCACTTCAAAATGACTTTTCATCCATATATTGATGTACAAAGAGAGAGGACTATCCGGACCTTGGAGGATATGCTTCCGGCTTGTGTGTTGGATTTTGGTAGTAGTTGGGATATGTATCTTCCTTTGGCTAAGTTTTCTTACAGCAAAAGCTACCATGCCAAGATTAATTGACCTCCTTTTAAGATGTTCTATGGACCAATTTATTATAGCGAGGTCGGCTAGCAAGTCATGGGTAGCACGGAGATGGTGCTCCGGACTACCGAGTTGATTCAACAGGTGTGCGAGATATTGCAGACTATGCAAAGTCGATAGAAGAGTTATAGAGATAGACATTGATTCAATTTGGAGTTTTAGGTCGAAGATATGGTACTCCTGAAGGTGCCATCTTGGAAAAGTGTCATCTGGTTCAGGAGGCGAGGGTCAGTTGGGCCCCACATATATTGGTCCTTTCAGGGTTATTTCCTGGGTGGGTAGGGTTGCATATCATTTGGAACTACCCGAGGAGCTTAGTCAGATTCACATCAGTTTTCACATGTGTCAGCTACGAAGTGTTTGGTTGATGACTCCGCGGTAGTGCCATTTGAGGACATATAGGTGGATGAGTGCCTGAACTACATAAATAGACCAATAGCGATCCTCGATAGGAAGATGAAGACTTTGTGAAAAAAGGAGGTATGTTTAGTGAAGGTGTAATTTTAGCATCGAAAAGGCTTTGAGTGGACATGGGAGCCTAAGGATGAGATGAGGGAGCATTATCCAGAATTATTTGCAGCGGAGGACTTCAAGGACGAAATTTAATTCAAGTGGGGGAGAATTTTAACGCCCGTGTTTCCAAGTATTTCATTTATGGCTTAAAAATATAAAAACTTGCAATTTTTATCATTACCCGGGGCATACCCGATGGGTAAGCTAAGCATAAATAATTTAAGAGGGATGTGGGTTTCGTCGAGTACGTCAGGCATACGTGATGAGTATGCAGAGCATACTCATGTTGACTTCAAACCCTAAATTTTAGGGTTGAGCCCCTATTTAAAGGACCTTAAGTCCTCTAAGCCTCCCTTATCACCAACCTCTGGCCCCTTGAGCTTAAAGATTGAAACCCTAGTTCCTTAGAGTAATTTTTGAGCATTTCTGGTGTGTTTTGTGTATCTTGAAGGAGGAGAAGGTTGAGCTTGAAGAGTTGTTGAAGCCAAGCTTGTAGATCCAGAGTCTCTATTGCATTTCCCAGCTTCATGAGGTATAAAGTTTGAATCTTGGTCGCTTATATGATATATATCGTTAAATCCTTGTTTTTCTTAATCTTTTGTCCCATAACTTTGTGTCTTGTGAGTAAAGTTACTCCAAACCTTAGGGTGGCTCGTTTATGTTGTCTCTGAGGTTGTTTAGACATAAAAATGGATTCTTGATTACTACATTTCTTCCATAGAAAGGATTTTGGTCATTAAGTGAGGTTAGAAAGTTATGTTTTGAGTTGGAGCTTCTTATGGCCATGGAAGGGCATAAAGTCATCAACTTTATCATTCCAAACATTCATTGGGACTATATTTGAGCACTTGATGACTTGCATTTACGAATTAAGAGCTTAATATGGGAAGCACTTATCAACCCATTACGCCGAGCGTAACCTACCCATCGTAGCTCATGATTGGCTTGTCCTTCTTGAGTGAACACTACGCCTAACGTAGAGAGGGTAGTACGTAGTGCGTAAGTCACTTGTGTTGATCGTCGAGATTTCTTGACCAGTTGACTTTTGGTCAACTGTGAAGGGCGGAGTACTTGGAAAGGCAAAATAGTCTTTTGCCCAAGAGCTTACTTTGGTATTGGGACTTTATGAGTTGGGGAATTTTCTTGATTACTAATTTAGGGATGGTTAGAATATATTTAGTAGGAGAGACTTCAACACTGACAGCCCGAGAGAGTGAGATATGTTCATTGTTCAGTTGAGGTGAGTCTCTCCACTATACTTGTGGCTCGAAGGCACAAATTTTGGCCAACTAGATTATATGTTAAAAGGATATTTTTCTTCATGACTTTTGTCGATATGCCTGTATGTGTTTGTTGTCTTTGTGACTCTTGCTAGTGATATTGTATGTTTAGTTGTAGGAGGTGAAATAAATACAATATCGGTTGAAAGATAACGAAGGTGAAATAGACCCGGTACCGGTTAAAAGATATCGAAGGAGTTGAAATAGACTCAGGAGGTGAAATAGACTCAGTACTGGTTGAAAGATACCTACCAAAGGAGTTGAAATAGACTCAGGGGTGAAATAGATCCAGTTTAGTTCCTAGCTGATATGTATGTTTTGTATATGGTATTTCAGGGGAAACTCGCTAAGATTTGTGCTTACAGTTTTGTGTTTATGGTTTCAAGAACTTCCGGTTCGAAAAGGGAAGGATTTGGCATGATCGTGGCGCATCCATTGGTATTCCGTATTTTTATGATTTGACTTGCACTCTGATGATATTTTATATATTATCACATTCTAATGGATTTTGAATGAATGAATGATGGTTTGCTACTTTTATAATTAAACTCTTTATATGGTATTGTTGAGACGTTACAAATCTAATCCTAATTCATTATGGTCGATTTTGGTCGGTATTAGGGGTTACATAATCTTCATCCATGATGGAATCATCTGTGGCTTAAGTGATCGATTTTGATGACTAGATTTTATTTGTTTAAATGATTTAATAACAATCTCAAGTTGGTATATCAAAGAACACCCTGAATTTTATCATTTGGGTTCAATCATGGGCATAAGCTTCATCTAGAGCTTCCACTGAAAACTATGAGATTCCAACCTACTAACATTCCAACCTACTAACATCTTCGAATCAAGCATTCCATGAACCAATAAGATGTTTATGAACTCATTAAGATGTTCTGGAGTTAAATATGAGCATACTAAGTAACTAGAATAATTTTTGGTGATGGTGGAATTCATTAAGAGCTTCTTAGTCATCATTTCATAATGTCTACATGAGTTCCCCTAATGCTTTTGTTATGTCTAAATGAATTAATCAACAAGCCGTAATTAGGAAATAAAAGATTAATATTATTAATGATCTTAAAAGGTGCAAAAATACTCTCTCTCTCTCTCTCTCTCTCTCTCTCTTTCTCTCTCTCTCTCTCTCTCTCTCTCTCTCTATATATATATATATATATATATATATATATATATATATATATATATATATATATATATATATATATAAAAGAATTGAGTTTAAATGTGAAACCAATTGTGAAAGATTGCATTTTTAGGCTATATAACCAAATTTACACATTCGTGTAATTCCCATCACAAACATTACTTAACCATGTAATGAACTATATGACGTTTCCAAAAAAAAAATTCTAACTTGGTCTTGAGTAACTTGCTTTGCATGATTGCATCCAATAACTTCCATTAAGAACATATATGTGTATTATGAAAACTAGGAGTATAAAAATAGTTAAGAAGTATTGAAGTTTAATAAGCAATACTTTGGTCAATATGTAATCTTGGCTCATGTGATTAAGAAGTATTGAAGTTTAAGAAGCAATGAGTATTAACTAACAGAGCATCGATGATGAGTAACTAATGAATACATGTCCCTACAACAAAAAAATGATGATTTTATGAAATGATGTACGATTAAATATTTTGCCAACTTGCTTTTTATGTGATATATATATATATATATATATATATATATATATATATATATATATATATATATATATATATATATATATATCAATGTGTACACTCATGAAATTATATTTTCTAAGATGTTTTGTAGATTACATGACTATTCATGCTAGGATGAGAATAACTTGAGTTTGTTTGATTTAAAAGTTTGTGGTAGTTGACTATATTGATGATGTATAACCAAAAGTTTCAAATTAACTTAGTTATGGTACTTTAAACACCGTCTCACTTGTATGCAAGGCTAGGTACCGTTTATGTGGATATATGAGTGGGCACACATCCTAGCTTTGAGTTTAGGGTTCTTGAAAATGTTAGGAGGTAAGGATGCCTTTACTTGGATACTCTCACACGATGATGATGTGAGGCACTTCTTGCTTTGACTCATTGATTTGTTAGGTTGGTCACATGAGATTGACATAAGAATAGGTTATAGCATATTGCATTGTATCTACTGATTTTATGACTAATATTTCGATATTTTTATTTTCACTAAATGATGAATAATGATTATGACTTTCCTCGAGCTAACTATTTAAGAATTTTCAATGAGTTAAAGACTTTCTAACCATATATGGTTAAACTCTCAACTTTTATCAAAGGTATTACAAATAATTTGGGGATTTCTTTGATTTTGCACTAGAAAAATGATTACAAGACCATATTTGTTATATAGCATTAATTAAAGATTTTTAAAAAGATTTAAACTAATTAAATAAAAAGAAGAGGTGTTTCAGAAAAACTAATTAGTGGTAATTAGAGCTATAATAACGAAACCTATGTGAAGGTCGAATTATATATGCATATTATACAAGTTTATTTGTATCGTTACCTTGTTCCATTCAAGTGAACAATTTTCATTATTTTGTTGAGATTTTCAAATTTTCACGAAACCCATGTCAAGATACAAGTTGTTTTATGATTTCATATGCGTTTCTGTCTGTTAAGATTTCCACATAGAAAACAATCAAGTCAAGGTGAACGTATAACCTTTTATTGCATGCCGTATATGCAATAATAAATTATTGGACAAGATCTAACCATCCAAGATCACGTGCTCTATACTTTCTAAATTACTACGAGGGTGTTTGGTAATATTTTTGATTTTTTTTTTCTTACATTTCGAAATTTTTTTTTGTCTAAAAAGTAAATTTTGATCAAACAATTTTTTAACTGTTTTTGGAAAAGCTAATAAACTAATAAGTAATTTTAAAAACACTTTTAATCACCCTTTATGTACAACTTTGAATATAAGGGGCCATTCAACTAATTTAGGGGCACTAACCAAAAAAAAAAAAAAAAAAAGTAAGCAAAAAGTTTGGAATTTGAAACATTTAGTTTTATAACCAGTGCTTTTACCACCGCATCAAGCGTCAACTTGACTTTGTAATCAATAAATACGTGTGCGTGTATATATATATATATATATATATATATATATATATATATATATATATATATATATATATATACACACACTAGCCGTTTAGCCGCTTCAAGCGACGGATGTGACAATGGTGGTTGAATGCTGAAAGATGAATTAAACCCTAGCAATGGAAACGTCAGCGATATATATCCAAGATTTGTGAATAGAAATTGCGAGATTTGGGGAAATACGAAGATAAGGAATGAACCGGATGAAAATAGCCTAAGAATAGGGGATAAGAGATTTGACATTTTCAACTGTTGACCATATGTACTCTACTCTTTTTGTAATGCATAAATTGATTGTACAAATACATTGTATGTTTGTACGACTTAAAATTCAGCATTTGACCAAAAATGTTTTATAAGGTAATTAAGATATATATATATATATATATATATATATATATATATATATATATATATATATATATATATAATAGAATAAGCTTTATAATTGGGGCCCTTTAGATTTGATGGCTCTAAGTCCTTGCTTAGTTTTGAAAAGAGTAGAGCCAACCCTGTTCAATACCAAATACAATTCATTATTGTATTGCTCTGTAGATTAGTCTCGTACATTTATTAAACGAGAAATCAAATATCATTTGATTTTTTGATCTTATTCATCTTTCTACTCTTAGGATTAAGGTCAATGTCAAAATGAAACTATAAGATTAAAAAAAATAATTAATGAATTTCACATGTTATTCATATAAGTAGAAACACTTCTTCTTTGGTTGTCCTAAAGACTTAGATCAACTTTAAAAAAAGGTTGTTAAGTGATAAAATCTCAACCACACACTGAACGCTAAAATAAATCATCGTGAGATTCCTTCCATCAAATAAAACACGAACACTTAAAATGTATGGATTTCATTATGTTTTATGTATTATTTAATTATGATTAAGGAAAAATTTATTAATGATATTAAGAAATCTAAGAAGATAAAAACATATTAAATCTACATAAAATTATAATTTTAAAAATGTTTTAAGAGAAATATAAGTTAGATTTAAATAAAAGAAACATTTCTTACCTAAGTTTATAAATTGAAAAAACTAAATAACTTATATTTTATTAAAATATATTTGATTTTAATAAAATAAAATAAGCAGCATGTTGTCCGATTAACAAATTACTTTATTTTTATGAACTACAGAAAGTTAATAATATTCGACTCAAATAAAACAAAACTAGTAATAACTATGGTCCTCCTATCTTATAGTATTAAACAAATCGTGTACTGAAATTAAAAAAATGCAACAAAATTTTGGACCAGCATCAATTAATCATTTAATGATCTAGGTGAAGTATGTTGATTTGACATAATATATATTTTTTTAATTTAATAATATTTAAGTTTGACCCCTTAACTTGATTGAAAGGTTCAAAAAAAGGCCTTATCTTTTGTAATTTTTATTTTTAAACTCTTATTATATTTATAAGAATATAAGAATATTAACAAATAGAAAATTAATATTGATATTATTAACTGTACTCATAGAAAAATCACGTAATTATCCAAAATGATACCAAACGCGGATATTATAGGTGTTTGTTTGATATTTAATAAATTGATGAAAAAATATTTTTGAAATAAAAAAGATGTTAATCAATATTTATGATAAAATACTTTTAAAAATAACTATATTGGTTTCTTCTATTCGTACCCCTATAATATCACACGGTAAATTAGAATTTTTTAAACGGCAGCTTGAATCAATTAAAAAAATGAAAAATTAAATATCCTTTAACTTTATGTTCTTAGATATCCTACTATCCAATAAAATAAAAACATATCTAATATTTAATGTTAATTTAATGAGACTTAATAATATTTTATTTTAATATACTAATATAATATATGTCATTATTTAAATAGATAGAAAAATTGGTAGGAACAAAATGTAAAGAATATATTAATATCTGAAAGAAAAATATATTGATACATATTTACCAAAACATTATATATATAAAAATTATCTTATAACAAAAAAATGATTTACAAGGATAATTAATTATAGCTTTTTTATTCATATTTTGTCACTTTTTGCATTGTATTTTGCTGACCATTAAAATTTTATTTTATGTTCATATCATGCCCTTGCGATCTGTCATAATTGTAGTGGTTAAGCCCCAAATGGAATATACATGGCATCTAAGTGACACATGACATTTGAAAAATGATTTAAGATGGTATTAGCTATCACTTTTGTTCAAATTTGATCATCTTTTATATACACCATTAATCATAAATTCTCATTTTGTGTTCAAATTACACATGCTTAAAATTGTTTGATTAGCTTATTGAAATAAAGCTTGTTTCTTAAAAGGCGAGGTATTAATCGATAACATCACACGATAAAAATATACAACAAGAAACGAAATTTGGATGAAATTGAAATTTGAAGTTGTGTATGTTTCATATTCCTAACATGTATAAAAAAACACAAGGTCATGTTGTGTCGTGTTCGAGTTCAAACTTTGGCATGAAATTGACACAATAATCAAATATGTTTGTTGTGTTTTATAATATTAATTATGAAATAAATAAATTAAATGCTTGATTTATTTTATCTTTATCATGTTTTAATTGGAACGTTTTCTTGTTAGTAAAACAATATATAACACTGTATCGTATCATGTTCGTGCTCTATAAAAACTATCGTGTTAATTAAAAACATAACACGACTTCTTAATTATACTTTTTTTTTTTTTTTTTTTTTTTTTTTTTTTTTTTATGATTATCAAGTTTGAGGGATATCATATTTAATGTGTGTTTGACTATAACAATTGTATTCATCGATTTGAATAGATGAAATTGGTAATACAGGTTAGTCCGGGTCATAAGGGTATAATATGAACACAAAATGAGAGTTTGTCAATATTGTGCAGAAAAGAAGAAATTGATTAAATTTGAAGAAAATTGACACTTGGTTATCCTCTTAAGTTATTTTCTCAATGCCATGTAGATAACATATGTATATCAATCGGATGTTAACTTACTACAACCGGCCGTAAGGATATAATTCGAACATAAAATAAGAAATTTATAAGTAATAGTGTACAAAAAAGGCAATATATAAAACTAGAAAATGACCATACACCGTTTTGCGGAAGACACATAATATATAAATTTTGTGTTAGGTAAGGACAATTTTTGTAGTTTTTTAAACATATGAACTTTTTATGTAAAAAAACGTTTTCTATAATTTTTTGTTATTTGTTTTCTACATGCCAACATACAAAAACCTTAAACATATGGACTATTTTATAAAAAAATAACTCTATAGGGACCTTTTCTATACAATACATAATTATAAGGACCAAATCTTGCAAAATACTAAACTTTTATGGCAAAACTCCAAAAACATGAAAAGATACTATTCATAAACACTTTGAATATAATATAATAATAACAATTGGTTAATCTCGTAAATTATTTTCCCATTATAATATTATGTTAATAACATCTAAATAATGGATGTGCATGGGGGATAGATTTCGATATGAAAAAACATAAATTCTGAAATACATACTAAAATATACTCAAATAGAAGGGTGACAAATGAAAATACATAATATTTGTTGAAATCATAAATTAAGATTTGGCTAAATATAACTAATCACTACATCGTGTATTTGGAACTTTTATAATGTATATAGAATAACACTTATTTTTTAAATTCAATTGTACCAAAACTATAGCACATGGATGAGAATGTAAGATAATAAAAGGTTGGCAATGAGGTGGGTTGGTTGTTTTTTCGAGAAGCCAAAGTCAACTAATGGAATAATGATATATGATTTAGATGGGGTGTATCATAAAATAAACGGATGTAAATATAAAAATCTTAATAAAAAAGAAAAAAAATTCATCAAGTAAAAGCTAATCACTAGAGTTCCTTGATAGTCACTTTTCGTTAATATGCAAGTTTTACACTTCATATTGCATGATTGCTATGAATTTGACAGTCATTGATTTTCCCTTCACAAACTCTCCTAATTTATTAAACTCTCCTAGTTTATTTACTACCATGCTAAAAAGATAATAAAAAAGGTGCACATGAGGTCAAATATTATGTACAACTTTTCCTAAATAAGGTACAAGTCACTATTGCATAAATTTTGCTAGAGAAAAGAGGCAACGGTTACAATTATAAAGTGTTCAAACTTAAGAGTGTGCTTACCGATGGTATTTGTTGCCTGTTCTTCAGCTTCTTTCATTGCTTTAATGGAATAAGAGGAGAGTGAGGAGAGCTAGAAAAATGGGAAATAGAGTTTTGGGTTTGTAAGAGTGCTATCTCGAAAGCATTCAACAATCACCATCATCATCGTGTGTGAATATATAGCGTAGGGGTATTTATTGCCACACCTAACTTTCTTTTAAATCCAACCTACAATTCAAATTATAGCCTATAAACTAACACGTGAAAAAAAAAAGTCAAACTAAAGAGAACTATAACATAATTTCAACCATTGAGATCTTAACCAAGATTATCTTAAGCTTTTTAAGCTTTGTTTGTAAGGTTTACAATATATATTATAATTTGATATCCATTAAGATGTCGAGTAAATTTAACTTTTTAATAATTAATCATAATTTTTATTGCTGCAAACCGTAAAAATTATGAAAAAAAAAAAATCTTAATTACAAAAAAAAAAGATCATTATGATATACAACTATAGACTTAAGATCACAAACGGAATATATCACAAGTGTAATATAGCTAATTCGAAATGAAGTCATTAAGTGATGATGGTCTATAAGGATTTTGCAACTTGCATTGTTCGATTCAAGTTGAATAGAAGAAAAAAAATAGGTTCGATTATATAATAAAACTATAGAGGTGAGATCGGATCGTATTAAGATCTTAAAATCCTAGTCGGAATCCTAAAATCTCACTATAGTTTTTGTTTCAAATGGTTTGCAAGATCTTAATTTCGTAAGAGATTAAGATTAAGATTGCGATCGGGATCTTTAGCACCCATGATTTGAGCTACCATCTTTTCATAAACAAGGACATATTTCATGAATTCCACTTATAGCCCTTTTATTTACGTTTATACATGATTTTACTCTTCTATATTTTATGAGTTTATTATTCTATTAAGGTAATATAGATCTATAAAAATAAAACTATATAAAACGTATAATAATTTACGTCTTTAAATTGTAACAACGTGATTTAATATATATTCTTTCAACTTATTCGTCTGATTTCCGATTACTTCATTTTGTTTATTATATTATACTTTATACAAATATCATTTTACTACATTGATATAATTTAGTAAAATATATTGTTGTTATTCTTTGTTAGATAATTTGTCGAAAAAGAATGAATATAGCAACAATATAATTAAACAATCCGAATTAACTGTACTAACATTAAAACGAAAAGTTTTGGCTTTTACTTTTGAAGATTGATACGACATTAAGGCGCTGTTTGTTTTTACTGAGACAAAATGTCTATAGTCTGCGGACCATATCTACATACCTCTGCAGCAGAAGAGGTAGACCAAACGTCTGCAGTCTGAAAGAAGAAGACTGTGTTTTTTAACATCTGCACTGTTAGAATAAGCTAAAATCTAACTAAACTGGTTTAAAAAAAATTAAAAGAGTTTTTCAATATATATATATATATATATATATATATATATATATATATATATATATATATATATATATATATATATATGATAAAACCAACAAACTTTGGTTGCAAAATTATACTTAAACATTGCAGTTATGATAAAAGAATTTAACATATAAAATTGATGAAAATAAACTTTAATTTTGGATGAAAATTTTTAAAATTTTCATTTTACTTTTTCAATTAAATCAATTAAAAATTAGCTATAAATAATTTTCTAATAAATGAAGGATAATGCATTAAATATTTTTTTTTATAAAATTTGGCACAAAAATGTAGGACAATATTATGATTTTTTTTTTCGATATTGATATAAATAACTTCAACAACCATTATTGTAATTAGATCTTTATTTATAAATATGTTACAAATGTCATACCTTTTTTCTTTAAGTATTGTAACTTTTTTTTTTTCAAATTATTTATCATAGATAAAGTTGGAATAAATCTAAGTTAAAAAAATAAAAACAAAAATATATGTGTTTTTTAGGCTAGAAGATATCTGAAGAGGTTTGAATGCTCTGGTCCACATCCACGCAAAGAAGAGAACGTACAAACCTGTTTAAGAAAAATAGTCTGCGAAGCTTAATGTCTGCGCGACACAGACAGAATATGACAAGAAGATCTGCAGATAAAAAACAAACAACACCTGAATGATTCTTAAAAACCATCATATTTTGTTTTTTTACAACATAAAACAATTTTATTTTCAGTTTAACCATTTATTTTTGGTAAAAATCATTATATAATATATTAGACTCTTAAAAACCAATAATGTTGGGAATTTATTCAGTTTAACCACTTTAAAAAACAAGCTTTTAACTTATTGTGAATTTTGCCCTTTGTCCTTTAAACTTTGTAAAAAAAACACACAAACACTTAAATTAAACAGTTTCTTTTATTAATGAGAATACAATATGTTAAACATGACGTTTTACAACTTGATCCTCACTATAAAAATCCTAACTGTATTCTCTATATAAATCACTCAAAGATTTAATACACAAAGAAGTAAGAGCATCAAGGTATACGAAACCTTAACTTCTTAAACCCTAATCATAAATCAAAAGAGAATGAGAGAGAGAGAGAGAGAAAGAGAGAGAGAGATAGATAGAGTTGTAAATGTGTGTTTATGTGTGTTATGACTGAATTGAGCCTAATCGATGCAACACTATATATACGTGTCATCCGGACACCAATGGGTCATAAGATCCACACATCCAATACTCCCAACTTTCAAGGAAATGAGCCTCAACCCAACAGTTCCACAAATGTACACATGCATTCCCTCTCAACAAAACTGTTTTAAACCAAGAAATTAAAGAAGTATTTATATCAACTATATATGTAACATCCAAATCCTCAAGGTATGGAAATTAAAGTAATTTTTGAGTTTTATGTTGGCCATGACGTGGAAGATGTATCCCCATAATGTAGAATGGCCATTTTAATCGTGTGTCTCAATTTGGCTGCCATGACGTGGCAATATATTGGCCACAAAGTGGATTCTGTTTTTTGGCAAACCCTAATTTCGAGCTTAAGGCCCTATTTAAAGGAAGTGATAGACAAGGTTTCCTCCTCCTTTAGCCTCCATCACCTCCAAGAGCTTTGAAGAAACCCTAACCATATATATATATATATATATATATATATATATATATATATATATATCATATTCGAGTTTATCTTTGGTGTTTTGGTGCACTTTGAAGGAAGAAGAAGAAGAAGAAGATTTGTTGCAAGGATCAAGCAAGCAACACCTACCCATCTTTAAGATTGTTTTCTGGATCATTTGTAAGGATTCAAGCTTTCATCTTTATGGTTTATTCCTTTAGATCAAGGTTGTGTTAGTCCATTATGGTCCTTGGTTTTGATTAGAGTGAGTGAGTGAAATAAGGTTTGCAACTTTATGGCCTTTCTGAGTCCCATGAGCACTATATTCTATGGATCTAAGAGTTGTATGTGATTTGTAAAATTTATATGAGTTTTTGGTCACATTTTCACCTTTTTGACCTAGCTTTAGTAAAGGACATGCATGGAGCATGCATGCCAATAAAGTTTAATTTTTTTATGAGCCTTTGGTGTCCCTAGAAGCTTTCTGGAAAGTTTAACTTGGGGGCTTAATAGATTAAGGTATGAATCCATTAAACTATCCACACCCAAAAACCATGACGTGGCGAGTAGGCTGCCATGTCACACCCCCGGCCGAGGCGGTGGAACACGTGGGGCTGTGCAACTAAGTTCATGGATCTCAGGAAACTAAATATATAGCAAAAGTAAAACAGTAAAAAAAAAACATTCGTGTTCCATCTTGATATTTGAATACAAGGTTCTTACTGATAATAATAGTACATGAATTGCCTTAACAGATAAACAGATAATACAACAACTAGTAAACTAGGTCTCTTGTAATCCAATCCATCTTGAATGTTTGTTTAGTAATTTCCTGAGAATACATGTAATTTTTTGGGTCAACACAAGGTTGGTGAGAGTTACAGGTTTTCTACTAACAGTAATATTACTTTTAAAAAGTCTAAATAGGATCAAGGGCAGGTGATCATTATCATCTCCCAAGGTTTTATGTCGGAGATCCTAACAAGCATCAAGGGCTTTCCTTGTAATCGATCTGTGTTGCTTTGATCTATTTTACTTAATTGCTTTACATTGAATATCACAACCTCTCATACACTTTGGTCCATTTTAATTCAATTATTTTTTGACTAATACAATTTGATGCCCACCGTGGGGCCATGGTATTCAGAATCCCTCAGAAAATCATGTCCACTCATTCGATTCTCTCCTCTTCATTGATTCCTACCATTTCCTCTAAGAACCTTCCACCACCACCAGCTAGAGCTCCCAAAAAAGTGTCTGAAACTCCAAAGAAGAACACCTCTCTGGTTACTCCAGGAATATAGGATCCTCCTGTGATGATTTCTAACAAAAAAATCTTTGCTATAATGAAGAGACTGGAACAACAGGTCGCCCAACAGCAGGAGGATAACAAGAAGCTTCTCAAGGAAGTGGAGATAATGAGGACGGAAATCCACAAACCTCAGGAGGTAGCACCTTTCGTCTTGCAACCCAAAATCCTGAATTTTGACAAAGTAGGTTCCTTAGCGACCCGTCGTGAGATTTTGGATCCTAATGAAACTTTTATTAATCCTAATAATAGAGATCTTGGTAACTCTATAAATAATAATTTTACAACTAACTCAATGGATCTTAACACATGTCTGAGCCCGATTATGGCCAAAGAACTACAACAGCTAAGACATATGATCTCAAGCATACCTAGAGTAGTTCAACCCATACTAGAAGCTTCCCCCACAAGTCACAGGATCTCTAGTTTCATCCCAACGATAGCTGATACTAAGGTTCCAAAATGCTTCCAGACCCATAACATGAAGCCACCGTACCAAGGGACGATGAATCCTGAGGAACATGTGGCATAGTATAAGGAGAGGATAGAAATTATTCCCATCCCCACGCATTTGAAAGAAGCCTGCCTATGCAACGACTTTGGCTCTACACTCACATGATCCACTCTAAAATATCTCCTTAATGTTCATCCTTACTCAATTACATCATTCACTCATTTTATTAATTTGTTTAATAATCAGTTATCTTGAAGCAAAACATTCGAAAAGATCATTAGTGATCTCTATCGAGTAGTTTAGGATCCTCATGAATCCCTTAGGAGTTTTATAAACAGGTTTGGCAGGGAAGCCTTGAGCATCCCCAAAATCAACATGGTGACTACAGCCGAAGCCTTCAAAATGGATCTAAAGAAGGATTCTCCCTTTTATGAGTATCTTGTAATGACCCGATGCAGAAGATTAGACGAAGTTAGGAGTAGCACATTGAGATTCATCAGACTCAAAGAAGACAAGGACATCCATAAAAGGAGCAACCCACCAAGCTCCTATGATCGCCCCAATAGGAAGGCTGACTCCTCGGCCCAAAGATCCTATAAGTCAAAGGCTTACTCCAAACATGACTATCACAAGGTTAATACCCTCGAAGATGAGGGAGAGGAGCAAGATTTCCATAAAATTACTTACTATTGTTTCTCTATGGATATTTCAGGTGTAATCTTTGCCATGCAGGATCTTGCAAACAAAGCCAGGTGGCCAAGGAAAGGAGAAAAATCTACTGCTTGGAAGGACAAGTCCAAAGAGTGTGCATATCATAAGGACTTTGGTCACATCACGGATGATTGCATAGCCCTTAGAGAGGAAATCAACTATCTCTTGGTCAAAGGGTATCTCAAATAAATCCTTGGGAAAAGAAAGGAAAACCCCAAGGAAAAAGATCAGGATCATTAGAATATCATCGAAAGACCAGGATCCCCCTGACTGACGCCAAGGTGATCAATATGATCTTTGGAGGATTTGACATATGTGATACCTCCTACTATGTGGAAGAATGACATGCCAAAGTGTCCAAAACATAAAAGGAAAAAGGACCATGAAAAAACACAACGATCACCAGCCAAAAGGAGATCATCTTTGATGAAATGGACAAACTAGACGTCCAGGATCCTCATCACGACGGACTAGTGATTACTCTCTATATTTCCAACCACTTCGTCGGAAGGATCCTTGTCGATGGAGGATCCTCAATAAAAATCATACTCCTAGATGCACTAAAAAGAATGAACATCATGAAATCTGAGATAGTCACAAGATCCTTAGTACTAAACGACTTCAGCGGAGAAACTAAACACACAATCGGTGACATAAAGCTACCAATCTACATAGAGGGAGTAAATTTTGCTCAATGTTTTTGTGTAATCGACACATTTTGTTCTTATAATGTCATATTAGGTAGGCCATGGATCCATGAAATGAAGGCCATCCCATCGACGTACCATCAATGCGTAAAGATGCCCACCCCATGGGGGATAGTTAAGATCATGGGAGACCAACAAGAATCCAAGGAATGCTACAAGGTCTCGATGAAATCCTCAACAATACCACGACAAGCATAGGAATTAAAGCTTGGGGCACGAGATGTGTTAGAAGCAAGAGAGCATGGCATAAAGGAAGTGCCCCTGAACCTTGAGGATCCTGAAGCCAAATTCTCATAGGATCCTCAATGCCTGAACTAATCGAACATGATCTTATAAAGTTCCCTAAGGCCAGAAGCACGTTTGCATGGAGACATGAGAACATGATAGGTATTGACAAAAGCATAATAACTCATAAACTTAACATTGACCCATATTTTAGATCAATACACCCAAAGAGAACCAAATTTGCACCTGAAAGAAACAAAGTTATACAACAAGAAGTAGAAAAACTTCTCAAGACATGCATGATCAAGGAGGTGAAGTTCCCAAGGTGGCTGGCTAATGTTGTTGTGGTAAAAAAGAAGAACGATAGATGGAGATTGTGTGTGGACTATTCAGATATTAACAAGGCCTATCCCAAGGATCCTTTCCCTTTACCACACATCGACTCCGTGATAGACGCAACAGTGGGCCACAAATTACAGACGTTCGTCGATGCATCAGCAGGATTTCAACAGATCCAAATGGAACCCTCTGACCAAAAGGAAACAACGTTCATAACCCCAACATGTATTTCTTGTTACATTGCCATGCCATTTGGTCTAAAAAATGCAAGAGCAATGTACCATAGATCAGTGAACAAGATGTTCAAGGAAAAGCTGGGCGACACGATGGAAGTTTACATTGATGACATGATGGTCAAGTCCAAAAAATCTGAAGACCACCTCAAGGATATTGAAGAAGCCTTCAACATCCTAGATCAATACAACATTAAGCTAAATCCCTCCAAATGGCACTTTGGGATGAGACCGGGTAAGTTCCTAGGATATAGGGTGACCAAAAGATGAATCGAAGCAAGCCCAGAACAAATGAAGGACATCCTTCACTTAAAATCGCCAGCTTCAATGAAAGATATTTAGAGAGTTACATGGAGAGTAGCAGCATTAAACGGGTTCATCTCAAGATCCTCAGAAAGATGCAAGCCTTTATACAACATCTTGAAAAAGAAAAAGAGATTCGAGTGGACCTAGGAACATGAAGACGCTTTCCAACAACTTAAAAAATACTTAAGTTCACCACTCCTATCGGTGAAACCACTAGATGGGGAACCACTTATCTTAGTTCTCAGTATCCTTGAACACAATAAGCCAAGGATCTCATTGGAAACCAACACCCCATATACTATGTAAGTAAGAGTCTCCTAGATCCGGAGACAACATACTCTTACCTTGAAAAGCTCATACCTGCATTGGTAATAACTTCTACTAAATTTAGACATTATTTTGAAACACACCTTATAATCGTAAGAACTAACTACCCAACTAAGAATGTTATGAGAAAACTAGAAATGTCAAGAAAAATGGCGAAATGGTCTGTGAAGTTGAGCACATATAACATAAAGTATGAACCAAGATTCATCATAAAGTCCCAAGAATTAGTAGATTTTGTGTCTGAATTTAGTTATGATCTAAGGGCTGAAGTCGAAATAGAAACCAAACAAATTCTAGAAGAGCAAAACATGGGAAGATGGACGCTATTTACAGATGGAACATCGAACCAAAGAGGGATTGGCCTGGGGATCATACTAAAATCGCCACAAGGGGACATCCTACATAATGAAAAGAGAAAAGCTAGCTCTATATCTCCAAGTCCTCAAAAACCTGGCCTTAGAATTCGAAACATTCAGCCTAAACTAGGTTCCTAGAGAAGTCAATGCTGAAGCGGACGCCTTAGCCAATCTAGGATCTTTCCTAAGGATCTCATTGGAAACCAATATCCCTATAGTCCACATATTAATCCTGGCAATCGAGGATCCCACCAAGGTACTTAAATACTTTCACAATCTGGAGAGACTATCGACATGGGAACAATTGAAGATCTCGACTCAACGGTTGAACATCAAGATCCCAACACCCAGGATCCTTCCTTGACCTCAGGATCCTGGATCCAAACCGTCATGGAGTACCTTAAAAATGGCACAATCCCTAAGGTAGAGAAAAAAAGAACATTCAGAACAAGGATCTCGAGGTTCGTCATAATCCAACGTAAGCTGTATAAAAAATCTTTAGCAGGACCATACCTCAGATGTTTAAAAGATCACGAAGCTGCAGAAGTCCTAAAGGACATCCACGAAAGGGACTGTGGCAACCACACTGGGGGCAGATCCTTATGTTCCAAAGCATTAAGGACAGGATACTACTGGCCAACAATGAAGAGGGACTCGTTCCTCCATGCACAGAAATGTGACGCTTGTTAAAGACATAGTAACATCCTGCACTAACTTGCAGAACCCCTATATCCTATCGTTTCCCTTGGCCGTTCATGAAATGGGGAATGGATACAATAGGAAAACTGTTGGTAGCCTTTGGAGAAAAAGTCTTTATGCTAGTGACGACTGAGTATTTCTCAAAGTGGATAGAAGCTGAAACTTACGTACAAATAAGAGACAAAGAGGTAGTGTCCTTCATCAAACAAAACGTCTTGACTAGATTCGGGATCCCTGTCGAAATTATATGCGACAATTGATCCCAATTCATAAGCAAAAGAACAAGGGACATCTGCACGAGTTAGGGGATCAAGATGGTGATGTCTACTCCTGTCCACCCTCAAGCGAACGGCCAAGTAGAGTCCAGTAACAATATTATAGTAAAAAATTGAAGAAAAGGTTGAAGGAGAAGAAAGGAAGATGGGACAAAGAGCTTCCTTTTGTATTATCGGCAGATATAACTACTTCCAAGGTAGCTACGGGCCAAACTCATTACTCATTAGTGTTTAGAATGAAAGAAATGATTGCCACCGAAGTGGTAATCCCCACAGCAAGATATCTGCTCCAAAACCATGAGCACAACTGTAGGATCCTGGCCCAGAATCTTGACACCGTAGATGAGCTTAAGGAGCTTGCCAAAATCCGTATTTCCGCTCATCAACAGAGGATCGCTAAAGCGTACACTAAAAACATAATGATTAGAAGATTCTAAGTAGGAGACTTGGTACTAAGAAAAACTTTCCAAAATACCATGTATCCTCGTGCAGGTAAACTAGCTCCCAAATAGGAAGGGCCATACCTTATAGATGCTGAAGCACGTAAAGGGGCATATTGGTTAGCCACCGTAGAGGGAGATGTTTTTCCAAGATCTTTGAACGCGATACATCTCAAAGCTTATTTTATGTAGGTAAGGTTAGTCATTTCTCGATACACCAAGGTACACATACTGTTTATCCTCTATCCTTCGTTTTTCATTATTCATTTTCATCAAATATCATTACTAACTCAAGCATCGGAGGGGCGTTAGCTAGGCTAACGCCCACCCCTAGCTATCGTTTGCTGCAGGCAAAGAATCAAAGATCCTGATCTCCAAAGATCTCGACACTTAAAGATCCTAACCGTTAAGGATCCCGATGTTTAAGGATCCTGATGTGTAAGGATCTTGACTCCCCAGGATCCTAAATAGACGAAAATTCAAGGAGTCTAGTACTTAAGGGGCCACTGAGGGTCCCAAAACTAAAAACATCCGTTAATTCACAAGATGAATCTACCAAGAATAGAGACTGATCATCTCTCCTACGAATAAGGGTAGTTAATCCCCACTAAGATTTTAAGAGTAAATTACCTCTTTTGCATGAGTTAAGGTTTATACACCTTGCTTGGACGCACCTTATCTAACTGTGGGATGTGAATAAGAGGATCATTTCATGCTTCGCAACCCTCTTATCTCTGAACATTGGTTAAGATCCTAAAGTTTAAACCTAAGGTTTATAGCATTTACATGTTATCCTAAGTTGGGATCTTCCCTAGAAAATTCCTAAGGTTTATAACATTTACATGTTATCCTAAGTTGGGATCTTCCCCAGAAAATTTCTGGTTTATAACATTTACATGTTATCCTAAGTTGGGATCTTCCCTAGAAAATTCCTAAGGTTTATAATATTTACATGTTATCCTAAGTTGGGATCTTCCCTAAAAAACTTCTAAGTTTGAAATTTTTCCTAGAAAACTACTAAGATTCATAACGTCTACATGTTACCTAAAGTTGGGGTTTTCCTGAAGAAACGTATCATAGACATTGGCTGAAAATGGGATACTCCCCAAAACAAACAAGATTCATAGCGAAGATTTTCCTTAGGATGAAGTTAATTATCCTTCCTGAGATTTGACAAAATATGTGAAAATCCTTCCTAAAAAGCTTCCAAAATAAAGATTCCTTCAAGCATCAAGGTCATACAAAGATAAGGAGTTCATAACTTCAAACTTTTCCTAAGATCATCTGGTTTCATCTATCCTTACTTTTGAAAAACTCTAAGTAAAGTTTGAGGATCCAAAACTTTTAGGATCCTAGACAAAGATTATTTGATTACTAGAACTTAAATGTTTGAATTCAAAAGGGTTGCTTATAATTTACTAAGAGATTTTTTTAGGATTATTTTTCTTCAGGATCCTAGTGATCTAAGGATCCTAATATCATAAAAAGTCATTTAGAAGAATCGACAGAAACATATGAAAAGAAAATAAAACCATTGCATTCAAAAAGGGGTTGTGCACCAACCCATACAAAAGAGTGATTATTTTACATTACTGATAAAAAAAACTACCTAAAATAACTTCTTGCAGGCCTAGACCTTAGCATGGTCATCATCAGCCACACCCTTCTCCTTCTCCTCTTCCACAGGCTTCGACCCAGGATCATCAGCAACAATGGCATGCTTGCCAGTTATTTTGGCTAATGCCTCATAATAAACAACTACGTTGAAGGATCCTGAATTATCAAGATCCTCATCCAATTTGACCTTGGCCTCCCAGACACCCACCGCAGCACTCGCCTTTGCATCAACTATGACCTCATCGATTTTCAGGATATGTTTCTTTTCCTTCTTGGCCTTCTCCTTGATCAGAAGCTCAATCATCTTGTGGAGAACTTCATGTGTCATCTTTCACTCCTACTCTTGTATCTTCAAAACTCACTCAGCTTCCTCAACACTGATTCTTAGATCAGTCACAAATTGGGAAATATGAGCAGAGACCTGAAGTAAGTATGGCGTTAGTAGAAACATATAGATTTTTGAAACTAATGTAATAAAGACACTTACTGCTTGGGAAAAGGAATGAAACTTCTTAAGCGGCTCTTAAGTTCCTAGATTTTCCAAGTTGAGATCCGTGGCTTCTAACGTCTTCCTCTTACGGGAACTTGGGGCCTTCACGGTGAGATCAATGAGAGGTTTATTAGTAGGAAGAGGCAAGACAACTTTCTCCTTTTTGACTGCGATTAGACTGCTGGACACATTGTCTTCAAGGTCAGATAAAGCAAATCGAGCATTGGGATGAGAAACCTTGGATCCTGCACGCCATACAAGATCATTATCAATATGGATTTCTCATTCGGATCCTCATGGATTCTAAATTACCACAAAAAATGTAAAGATTTTACTAGTTGTCGTTGATGCACTGGTAGATAAGCCTTCTTGAAGGATGGGATAATCGAGTCTAAAAGATCTTTCAGCTGCAGGAATGGTGAAGAGCTTCTCTATTTTTCTTCAGTATCTTTGGCAACAGGAATAAGTTCTTCGAACCTAAAAGCTACAAAACAACAGACAAGATGATGAAAGGTGAATCTCAGGATCTTCAGTATAAGTAAATATTGGTCCTACCATTTTTAACCCAGGTCTTTGATAAGGAATCCCCACCAGGAATTGAGTTTCGCCTCACAAAGAAATATCCCTCCTTCCAAGCACCATCATTATGTTTCATTGTCAAAATGAAGGGGGATCGGTGAGGTTTAAGCCTAAGAAGAAAAAGGAAATTCCCAAAGGTAGCAAGTTGATTCACATGGGCCAACTCAGCCAAGCCTATATCTACCTCTTGACTGGTTTAATTTCTCAATCCAAAACAAGAGTCTCCAGACAATGGGCTTGGCATGAATGTAGGAGATTTGAGTGATTTCGAAGAACTTAGAAATAATCCTTGAAAAGGGGTATTTCCAACCTAAACCAAAAGGATATCCAGGAAAGCAGACCCAAGTCGAGGAAGCTAAATCAGGTTGTAGTTTTGGATCAAAGGGTTTGAAGACAACTTTGTTAGAGAAAGCACCGATTGTTTTCAACGACTCAATATCGTCATCGTCGAAAGAATAGTCCTCGTCATACGATAAGATCCTCTTGTCGATGAATTCATCCAAAGAGGATGCAAGGATGTCCTTGCGAGATATAGCCATTTTCTTGCCCATCGTTAGTGAAAGAAAAAAGAATGTAGAAAAGGAGAGAAATGTACCTTCAAAAGAAACTGAATAAGAGCTTAAACATGCACGAAGGAGTAACCATAATTGATTACCTCTATTTAAGATAACGACAGAAGAAAGATAAAGATTGATTAGACCGGCCATAATGAATCTCGAATAGATAAACCCTATCCATTAGGGATTAAATTCAAAATTTACCCTTATCTCTCTGTCTTTATTTATTTATTTACTTTAAGTTATTCCTTTAATATTATCGAAACTAATTCACTTATTTTCCGGAATAACTTGGGGGAAATTGTTAGGGCTAGGATCCTGAGACTACTATAGGATCCTCAAGTTTAAGGATCCTCAAAAGCTCAGGATCCTTAAACCTCAGGATTCCTGAAACATCCCAAAAGTACGACCCAAAAAAAATTTGTTTTAACATTAACTAACAACATAATCTCGAATATCATATTATCAAACCATGGCTCGTGTATCTCAAAAAGTCATAACAATGTATCAAATCAAAACCGATACGAAAAACATGTGGAAAAATATCAGAGTATAACTCCCAGGGTAAAACTGTGGTGTGTGCCATGCCATCATCCCGATCCCTTCACCTTGCTAGCTGAAGTACCTGAAACCAAACTGAAACTGTAAGCACGAAGCTTAATGAGCTCCCCCAAACTACCATATACCATACAATAACACATATAACAAATACTGGGCCCCACTCACTGCATCGGGCTCCACACAACATCGGACCGAAGTCCAGAATAACTTGGGCCCTGCCCACTGCATCGGGCCCTGCCTAGCATCGGATCGAAGTCTGGAATAAACTGGATATAACATATTATAAACATATAGCATAATCACATACGGTATCGGGCTTGCCATACATACTACACATAACAACACATGCATTAATCACGAAGAAAACAAGTATACATACTACTGCTATCTAAACGGGCCAACATTATGGCCGTAGACCTGTTCCTATTGGAAGGGAACTCACCTCGTAACGCTGGCTGCTGAGATGCTAAGTATGAAACTAGCTGACTGCTGCTCCGGAATTTCCCAGCTACAAATTTCATACACACTAAATCAGATATTGATAACTGTTCTCAGGGTAAAATGACTAATTTACCCCTGGTCAAAGTCAACCTCCTGGTCAAAGTCAACTTTCAGTTGACCGGACTCGCCGAGTTGGGTCGCCAACTCGCCAAGTCCCTAACACCTTTTCTAATTCTCTACTCGCTTCAACTCGTTGAGTTTGGAAGCAACTCGACGAGTTCTTCTTCCAAGTTAGCATCGAATCTAACTTCATCCGACTCACCGAGTTATATGAACAACTCGTCGAGTTCTTCTTCATCATATGAACACGTCCAGTCTATGACTCGTCGAGTCGTATGAATAACTCGTCGAGTCCGTCTGCTTCCAGATCCAAGTCTTAACTCACTGAGTCCCTACTCTACTCAGTACACAGACTCGCTACTACTGAACCGGGAGTCTAAGACTCGCGACCCGACTCGCCAAGTCAGAAGAACGACTCACCGAGTCCTTTGCATGCAGATTTCGTACAATTGATTCTAATCAACTTTAGTGCATCCAATTCGTAGATCTAAGCTTCTGGGACTATCTGAACACGTAAAGTTGCTAACTTTACGTGTATCTAAGATGCAATGAAGCAATAACACTCAAACTTTGCTATTATGGGGGTTATCAGAATCGACTTAGTCCCAGGAGCTACCCCAGTAGCCAAATCGCCCTACCGATTAGCACCATCTGAGATGCAGGAACTATCTGGTCAACTTAACGAATTGCTCAACAAAGGCCTCATCAGACCTAGTTTCTCATCATGGGGAGCACCTGTCTTGTTCGTTAAGAAGAAAGACAGATCGTTCCGTATGTGTATTAACTACAGAGAACTCAACAAACTTACGGTCAAAAATCGTTACCCCCTGCCTCGAATAGACGATTTGTTCGACCAACTGCAAGGGGTGAGTTACTTTTCCAAGATTGATCTAAGATCCAGATATCACCAGTTACGAGTGCTAGAGGAGGATGTTCCGAAAAAAGCCTTCCGAACTTGTTACGGACACTACGAGTTCGTGGTGATGCCATTTGGATTGACCAATGCGCCTGCAGTATTCATGGACTTAATGAATAGAGTATGCCGTCCTTACTTGGATCAGTTCATCATCGTCTTCATTGATGACATACTGATATACTCTCGAAGTAAGGAGGAACATAGAAATCATCTGCGATAAGTCCTAGGAACCTTATGATCGGATAAGCTCTATGCAAAGTTCTCTAAATGTGAGTTTTGGATCCGAAGATTCGAATTCTTAGGACAAGTGGTTAGCGAAGAAGGAATCCACGTGGACCTTTCCAAAATTAAAGCCATTGAGAACTGGTTAGCACTTAAGACGGCTACAGAAATTTGTCAATTTCTAGGTCTCGCTGATTGCTACCGCAGATTCATACAGAACTTCTCTCGGATTGCAAAACCTCTTACAACATTTACCCAGAAAGGCGTGGCCTTTGACTGGGAAGAGAAGCAAGAAAAAGCGTTTCAAATGCTGAAGCGAGCCTTATGCACCGCACCGATACTATCCCTCCCTGAGGGAATAGAAGACTTCGTAGTATATTGCAATGCATCCAACTAGGGCCTCGGCTGTGTTTTGATGCAACGAGGTAAGGTCATCTCCTATGCCACGAGACAGCTGAAGACACACGAAGTCAACTACACCACACATGATCTTGAGCTAGGAGTAGTTGTGTTTGATCTGAAGATCTGGAGGCACTATCTGTATGGTACAAAAAGCACTATCTTTATAGACCACAAGATTTTACAACACATATTCGACCAGAAGGAGCTCAACATGAGACAACGACGGTGGGTCGAGCTACTCAATGACTATGAATGCGAAATTCGTTATCATCCGGGTAAAGCCGACGTAGTGGCAGACGCCCTAAGTCGGAAAGAATATTATGGTCGAAGGGTCAAATCATTGACCATGAATATCCATTCGCATATATCCACACAAATTACGGAGGCTCAGCTCGAAATCTTGAAGCCTGAAAAAGTGGTGAGTGATTCCCATAGAAGGATGGATAAGAACTTGGAAGTCAAGGGTGGTGGAGCCTTATATCTTATGGACTGAATCTGGACACTGAAGCACGGTGGCTTCAGAGGCTTGGTCATGACCGAGGCGCACAACACTAGATATTCCATCTACCTAGGTTCATATAAGATGTATCTGGATCTTAAAAAGTTATATTAGTGGCCTAACATGAAAGCAGAAATTGCTACCTTCACGAGTAAATGCCTTACTTGCGCTAAGGTCAAGGTCGAATACCAGAAACCCTCCGGTTTAATACAAAAACTAGAGATACCAGAATGGAAGTGGGAGCGGATCACTATGGACTTCATAACCAAGTTGCCCAAGACAACAGGTGGACTTGATACATTTGGGTCATCGTCGACAGATTGACCAAGTCCGCACACTTCCTGATTATCAAAGAAACCGACAAGATGGAGAGGCTTACGAGAACATACATTAGGGAGACTGTACGACTTCATGGAGTTCCTATGTCCATTATCTCCAATAGAGATAGTAGATTCACCTCGAGGTTCTGGCAGTCGCTACGAAGTTCCCTTGGAACCAGGCTAGACATGAGTACAGGCTACCATCCTCAGACCGATGGACAAAGTGAGAGAACTATTCAAACCCTAGAAGATATGTTGCAAACCTGTGTGATCGACTTTGGGAAGGCATGGGATACTCATTTATCCATTGTCGAGTTTTCCTACAACAATAGTTATCACACAAGCATCAAGGCTGCTCCATTTGAAGCCCTCTATGTCCGGATGTGCAGATCCCCTCTGTGTTGGGCTTAGATGGGTGACACCCAGTTAGCTAAAGGGTGAGTTCCTGACAGCACTCTCACAGGTCCAAAAATCATTCTGAAAATGAAAGAGAAGATTGTTCAAATTCGGGAACGACTAAAGGCTTCAAGAGATAGACAAAAGAGTTATGTGAACAAAAAACGGAAGCCCTTAGAATCTCAGGTTGGGGACCGAGTGCTATTGAAGGTCTCTCCCTGAAAAGGGTTAACACGTTTCAGAAAACATGGGAAACTAAACCCAAGGTATATCGAACCATTCGAGATCCTTGCAAGGATCGGCCCGGTAGCATACAAACTCCGACTACCACATGAACTCAATAACATACATCCTGCCTTTCATGTGTCAAACTTGAAGAAATGTTTGTCCTTCCCTTGTTGTCCTTCTAGATGAATCAAAATCAACGAGAGTCTCCACTTTATAGAGGAACCAATTGAGGTCATGGATAGGGAAATTAAAAGAACAAAACAAAGTCGCATACCCATTGTGAAGGTCTGCTGGAATGCAAAGCGGGGACCTAAATATACTTGGGAGCGCGAAGATCAGATGAAACAAAAGTACCCGCATATCTTTCCCTAATCCACACATATTTGCCTTACATTTAATTTCGGGACGAAATTCCCTCTAACGGAGGGATGATGTGACAACCCGATATTTCAAATCAATGTAATGACCTAAAAAGTCAAGAATTGTAATATCTTTTGATATAATTAAATTATCATCAAAAATAAAATGTTCAAAAGTCTCTATTGGATTGCATAAATGATAGATATCGTGTCAAGGGTTTCAGAAATATAAATAACACTAAAATTCGAGTTATAACGAAGAAGTTATGACCAAACTAAGATTTACAGCAAAACCGTCAATACTATTAAACGTAAAACGCGAAGTTCCAATACAATAGTTTTTAGACTTAGGTATCTAAAGGAAAATTATAGATATCATTAAACCGTAAATGTACGTGAAAAGAACGTCCAAGTTCGACTTCATATGAGGAAGTTATGATTTTTCCGAGTTCCGGATATAGCAGTAGATAGCTAAAAACTCAAAATAGAGATTGAAAGACTTTTGGACGAAACAACCTAAATGTGAATCGAAGATCTCAACAATAGTGGTGCAACGGTAAAAAGTCTGACGAAAACGGACGTCGGATGAAGAAGTTATGGATTTATGATGGAGTTTTCGTGTCCCAGCCTGTTAAAAATAATTAATTAAAGATAAAGTCAAAATTAGTCGACAAAATCTAAACGAGAGTTGTAGAGCATATTCTCACCTACACGTGCATATATAGAATGTCGAAAATGGAGCTCGTGTGCAGAAGTTACGGATTTTACAAATTTGAGATGCAAAATCCGAGGCTGTCAGGCTAGCCACGACGTGGTACTGTGACTGATGGGTGCCAGGGTTGTCAGTAGATGGATCGTCCATGAAAGAGGATAAGATCAACACCACGATGTGGTGAAGAAGACCACAATGTGGCGCCCAAAAATAGGGCTATAAATAGAAGTCGATGGTTTCATGTTTAGGTGCTCATGTCTTCTCTTTCTCGTGCCGAAGCTCTGCGTTGAAACCCTCGAAGCCTTCCCAAAGCCCCGGTTTTCACATCCAAGTTCCGAAGGAAGGTTTTACGCTCCTGAGATTCCCAAGAATCCCGAGAAAATCAGTTTTCTCTAGTCGGAGTTCTGCTCAATTTTCGTCTCACTTTCTTCAATCTATCAAGTGAGTTCATACCCCTTAATCAACCTTTTAAATGATTTGAAATGATTTTATGGGGGGGGGGGTGGATACAAATTGAAACATTATAGTTATTATATAAATCACATGTGATTAATAACTATCAAACAAATGGAAATACTATGCTTTTAACTGTTTTATCAATCAAACTACTCCAAACTGTTTATCAAACTCTTCTACATGTTAAACTCTTTACCAAACTTACTTTTATATGCCAAACTTTTCTTTTACAACTTTCAAACATATATATTGTCAAAATCATGTTTAATACATATATAGTTATAAAAGTAAGGTTTAAAGGACTTAGGACTGACAACTCACTTTAATTCATGTTCCTTGTTTGGTTTTGGACTTAGAGTACCCTATTGTTTGTCCAAGTGTGTTGGATCCTTAGCCATATATTATGTATATATGTATAGATATAAAGGATTTTATCTCAGTTCAATACATTCAGTCATACAAACAATTCTACTAGTAAACTATAATAGGTATAGTTTAGGGATATACTACTCATTACTTCTAGTTCAATGAAGCATACAAATAGTCAATTCATTTATGAGTGAATACTTACTATTATGAGAAACTATACAACTATACTATGATGAGAAACTAAGAGAACTTACTATTATGAGAAACTATACAACTATACTATGACGAGAAACTAAGAAAACTTACTATTATGAGAATCTATACAACAATACTATTATGAGAAACTATACAAACATACTATGAAGAGAAACAGATAGAGAATACTATACGAGAAACAATACATTCACTACACTAGTACATACAATACATATACAAATATACTATAACATAAATGTGAACCACTATTTCGGGGCATCTCATCACTGCCATGGCTCGATTTGTATCCAGAGTCTCCTAGAGGGAGAGCATGAGTTTGCATATAGATCTATACTAGATTGACTATCCTACACCTTGCTGCTAGGTACAGTGGGACATGCAGGTTTTCGGGTGCCAAATGTCATTACTTCTGACGTCTTTCATCGTTGTGGTTATAGTCGATAGTATGGTACAATCAAATCACATTATACCTTGATAAAAATCCGGTTTAAGGTAGTTAGTACAACAGTAGTTACTATAATACAAAACTACAGTACTACATTATTTTCCCTTTTACATTCACTTCACATAAACGATAATGTATAAACTATATTTTGTTAATGATAGTTACACTTGGGAAAATTACACACTTTTACAAGAAACGAGCATACCAAACAGTCGGGCCTTGGTAGAAGGCTACTTTTAGTAGAAAATATAGGATTTTCTAGGAGTTACAAAAATTTATAAACATTCACATACTTTTACTACAACATTTACAAACTCATACTTCAAACACTGTTACAAACATTTTGATATAACAATGACACTAAAATGATTATGAACTCACCAGCTTTAAAGCTGATAAACTCTTTCAAAATAACTTGTATTCTCAGGTCATCAGTAGACAGGTATCGATGCCAGCTTTTGAGAAGATGGAGCATTTAAGACTCATCTTTTATTTTGATTAATATTTTTTGTGTCTTATAAACTATACATAATGCACTTGTATTAAATTATATTATTAATGCAATGGATGATGTTGTTTGCTTGTTTACTATTATTCTGTGTTGTGATACTGTACATCACGTCCTCCACCCCTGAATGTTTCCGCCGTTCCGGTTTTGGGTTGTGACACGAACCCTAAATCCAAGTCATGCGTTGGATAATTCGCTTCAGGTGGCTTCAGCTGCCTTGAAGCGTAAGCAATAACGCGACCCCTCTACATCAGAACTGCACGCAAACCCATGATTGACACATCACAATTAACCATAAAATACTCGACACCCTCCGATAGGGTCATAATTGGTGCCTCACACAATCCCTGTCTCGAAGTCTCAAAAGCTGCCAGCTGCTCAGGCCCCCGACAAAAAGTGACAGCCTTCTTCGTGAATCGAGTTAGAGGAACCGCTATCTTGGAGAAATCCTGAATGAATCTCCGATAGTAACCTTCCTGACCAAGGAAACTCCTAATCTCAGATGGAGACCTCAGAACCTCCCATCTCATCACAGCATTGACCTTGGCCGGATCAACCAGAATACCGTTCTGGTTGACAAGATGCCCCATAATCTGCACTACGCGCAACCAGAACCTATAGCTGGAGAACTTCTTATACAATCTCTCTCTCCTTAGAGTCTCCAATACATCCCTTAAATGCTCCTCATGCAGCTCCTAGGTCTTGGAATAGACCAAACTTTCATCAATGAACACAATCACAAAACGATCCAACATAGACCTGCATACGCGATTCATGAGGTCCATGAACACGTCTGGAGCATTGGTGAGCCCGAAGGGCATCACCAAGAACTCGTAATGACCATAACGAGTCCGGAAGGCGGTCTTATACACATCCTCCTCTCTAACCCTCATCTGATGAAAACCTGAACGCAGATTGATCTTGGAAAACCAAGATGCACCCTGATGCTAATCAAATAAGTCACCACACTACTAGAAAAATAGCCTTTTACGACGCGTAATCAATGACACGCGCTAATAGAGGACACGCATTTATACGTGCCCTAAAATTTGATGTCAGTTTTCCAAAATATGAAGCATAGAGAACACGCATTTTTTGTGTGCCCTAAAATTAGTGTCTAATAAAAAACACGGAGGGCACCTTAAATAAAATGTGCGTCGTCTCACCATGTCGCTTTATAAATTTTAATGAAACACGCGTTTCATCCGAGGGGGAAATGAAATCCAAAAATTAAAAAGCCCGCTTGGTTTCCACTAGCTGAAAACCCTAGCTCATCCCCGCTGAAAACCCCCTTTCTTTCTTTCTTTCTTCTCTCTCGATTCTAAAACCTCCATTCACCTTCCGCCATCTGGTGCTTATTCGACCCTTCCTAGTGTCTCCCACTGCCGTCAACTTCCGATGAAAGACGACCGTTCTCGGTGCTCTGCCTCTACAACGATCGACAATCTCACCTGATCACCTCGCCTCACCTTGTCGGCTACATCACCTTGCCAACAACCTCACCTTGTCGGCAACCTCAGGTCTAGTGATCTCATGCTCGCTTCTCCTTGTAGGAGACCTAAGCCCCGTTACATTGATCCATCCTCCCAAACTTTGGAAGAACTAGCACTTTTCTCCGGACTACACAAAATCTTCTTAAAAATCAGACCAACAAATCCAACAAATCGATTGCAAGTACCGCGCTTCATAGATGTGTCTACTTCTCAGCTTCTAGGGCTCGAATCCATATTTCCCCATGTCAACACTCCATCATCTGTTTACTTAGCTTACTAAAATCATCAATCTCGTAGATTTCAGTTACAAACACCCTTCAATATGACGTCTTCAATCGATTTGGTAAAGGGTAGGCTTTTAAATGGATCGAATGAGTTCAATCATTGATGGAGGTTATTCATGTCGTCCATAGGTAAGCAATCCCTTGATCTGACCTAATTGTTTTAAGATTCATATTTTTTTCAATTGTGATCGTATTTGAAATGGTCAAATAGCCTTCAATATAATTGTATTTGGAGGTCGATCACATTTAGTTACAATTGTGATTCATATCCGATTTTTTTTATAGTTAAGTAGTAATTGGTCAAATATGGGGACTTATTCAGAGTTAAATTGGCAGAAATCACAATGACACATAGTTTAACCTTTGTGATTTTTGGATTCTTATCGTGCTAAAAAGGGAGATATATGAATTAGGGCTAGTTACATATGTACAATATAATTATGACAATCCGGTAAAAACATTTGTTTGATTTTGCACATATTTAAGTAAAATGTTTGACTGTTAGTCATAAAGATCATACACCCTGCAACATCTGGCGTTTAAATTTCTTGTTTATTGATTTGGTTGTCAATAATTTAAATTTGTTCTCAAATGTTTTCACAAAGGTGCTATAAAAGATAAATCTGAAGATAATGGAAACCTTTCTGATGGGGGTGTTGAATTGAACTAGGTAATTTCAAAGTTCTTCTTTTGTATCATGGAACCCTAGCTTTATGGCCACACTTAATGAGCCTAAATATATATATATATATATATATATATATATATATATATATATATATATATATATATATATATATATATGTCTAAGTAGTATCCACTTTTATTATACCAGATTAAAGGCAATTCATCTGGAAAGAGTGTATGCAACTGGTATTACTTTTGATCGAATGTGCCATGTTTCGTATTAACTGAAAAAAATGATTATCATATCATCATTTCTATGTATTAATCATTGATTGCTTCTAGGTGGGATTCCCAAGGGCATTTCAAGCCAAACTTTGATAAGGGAAATGAACCTTTTGTTGTCACAATGCAACCTCCAAACGTGACTGGTTCATTGCACATATGTTTGTAACTCTTGAAGTTTGGTAAATGTTTACTAACAACATAGATTCACATAAAAACTTTGTAAAATTCATCATTTTTTCTTTATTCAATGTGTAAATAAAGAAACCATTCATATTTTCAATTATGTTCCAGGATATTATGATCAGATACAACAGGATGAAGGGCAGACCTACACTGTAGCTCCCTGGAACTGATCATGCTGGCATTGCAACTCAGGTTTGAGTTTTTCCAAAAATGGATTTCTGATTATTGTATTAGTCTACTTAGTTAATATATTATATATCTAACAGATATTGTTTTCAGTTGGTTGTTGAAAGAATGTTGGCATCTGAATGAATTAAGAGGGTTGAATCAGGTAGAGAAGACTTCAGATAAGGCAACTTGGTGCTTGTTGTGATTGGACCAAATAACATTTCACACTTGATGAATAGCTAAGTCTTAAGATGATATTCTATCACATTTTAAACTTAATAATCTCAGAAACTATGTTTAAATAGTTAATTATAAATGTTCATAAAAATTCATGCTGTAGGAGCTTTAGTCAGTGGAAGGACAAGATCAGGTGATAGAGATGTATATGAATGAGGAAGTCAGTGAACTTAAGAAAGAAATAGAAAAACTAGAGCATTTATTGCAGGATGAAGAGAAATGTAGAGCTGCAATCGCGAAGCTGAACCCCAACAATAACAGGAGCCACGAAAGAATATTGGAAATTAGTAATAGGGTTATGAACACTAGTAGGAGGGCATGCATTTTGTGCTTGGTAAGAGTTCTGTCCACTTTATGGATCCATTTCTTGACCATGAGTTTGATTGGGGTGAACCATTGAGGGTTGATAAGTACGAGAAGTACCGGTAATAGAATGAGCACAAAGGACGTGAAGGTCAAATTCCCAATCAGAACATGAATAGGATAACCCATTTCCGACGAGTTTACAGGTATCACAGTAAAAGGAGATGGACCGATTGTGTTAGGTTTAGCTCCAACTTGTTAACTTGCTGTTCAAATACAACAAGAAGCAACTAAATTTGGCACAACTTCAAAGATTAAGAATACTTGCATTTATGGTGGGGTTCAAAAGGTTCCTTAAGTTCGTGATTTACAGAAAGGTAGGTGGTGATAAGCTCAAAGATGAATTTACTACTCTGGATCGGGTATATCCTTATGCTTCTTTAGCGTATTCAACATTTTCCAGCATTATATCTATCTATCTATCTTTGTTGTGCCTAAAGCACATGTTTCATCATCATTTTTTTTTAAATCTTTTCTTTCAGGTGTTCATATTATCATTGCTACACCTGGAAGATTGATTGATATGTTGGAGTCTCATCATACAAACCTGAGGAGGGTGACTTACCTTGTGTTGGATGTGGCATATAGGATGCTTGACATGGGTTTTGAACCTCAAATGAAAAAAATTGTTTCACAGGTTTGTGAATTGTGACTAGTAGTTTTTAACCTGCCTTTTATAATAAGAGAAAACTAAAATATATATTTTAAATTTTTCTTATCTTATGGGTTTTTGTATATACACAGATGCGACCAGATTGTCAAACCTTTTATTGGAGTGCTACATGGCCAAAGGAAGTCGAACAACTTGCAAGACAGTTTCTTTACAACCCATACAAAGTAACTACTTTTTTTCTATTTTCACCATGTGTTCATATTTAATCCTTTTTTTTGGACATTTGAAATTTGGACAGGTGGTGATTAGTTCACAAGACTTAAAAGCTAACCATTCGATTCAGCAACATGTGGATATTGTTACTCAGAATCAAAAGTACAACAAGTAAGCAGGCCGTTTTTATAGATGATTTTTTATTTTCAACTTTTTAGAAGCTTTAAAATAATAAAATTTGATAATTTTTTTTTTCAGATTGGTGAAACTGTTGGATGACATCATGGATGGGAGTAGAATTCTAATTTTTATGGACACGAAGAAAGGGTGTGACCAAATCTCCCGCCAGCTCAGAATGGACGGGTGGCCCGCATTATCAATCCATGGAGATAAAAGTCAAGTAGAAAGAGATTAGGTTTTATCCGAATTCAAAGCTAGTAAAACTCCAATAATGACAGTGTAGTGACAAAGAACATGGTTTGGCATGCGGAATTAAAGCTTGCACAATTGAACATGGTGATTTGGGTGTTTAAGAGATATATTGAATGTATATGGTGTTACACAAAAAGGATCTAGATCTAGACTACATAATTAACACACACTTACACACTCACTTCTACATCTCTCAAGCACACCTCTACAAGTGGACAAACCCACCTTATATAGAGGTGTTTACATGTCTCTCTCTCACTCTCTATCTCTCAATAGTCAAAAGGCTAATGCACCACATGCAAGTGGGTTTTACAAAAGTCAAACATTTACAAAGTCATGAATGAAGAACTTTGCACCCTAACATTCTCCCCCTCAAAGTTAGGAATGAATGACCCACTTCAAATCTTCCAAAATCAAGCACTACGCGGTTCGAGCCTCAAAGGTGACACATGTCGAAACGAACTTCAATCTTTAATTCTTCCATGACTCTTCAATTTGGGCTCTAGGATGTGCGACCATACAATCCGAGCAACAACGAATGATTAAGAGTATTCCAAACTCCAAATAATCACCCAAAAGTTGCGCATAAAAACACACCCCAAAATCTTCAATAAAACCAAACCCATTTCAAATACATCACTTCCGAACTTCCAATTGCATCATCTCGTAATCTTCAAAACTTCAAGATCACTTCGGTCTTCAAATCCGCGTAATATGAAAAATTCAAGTTCGAATTTCCATATAAAACTTCTCCCCCTTTTTATAATCGAATTTTGATTATAAAACTCCAAAGGAAAAAGAACGTGCTCTATTCGGAATTTTTCGTGTCAAAACTCCCCCTTAACATGTGGCATAAACTTTGTGCTTCAATCCGGAAAACCCAAAAAATATTCAATCTTTATTGTCGTTCACAGATCGCCTTTGAAAAAATTTCTCAAAAATGGGTAGAAATTGTCAATTTCAAAATTCTGCAGTGACCCGTTGCGCCTAATACAGCAAAATATGCAAAACTCTCCCCCTTTTCCAAAGCTAGGTAGAAAGCATCAATTTGCACAAACTGCAGGGGCCTGAAATGCACAATCTTCAATTTTCAGCAAAAATAGTCATTTTTCGAATTTGGGTGAAAACTGCCAAAAATTCGAAGTTTCAGGGACTATCTTCATAAATTCTGCCCTTGTGCACCAAACATACGAAGACCATGCCTAAAAATGCGATGCACCAAAAAATTTTCGAAGTTGGGTGAAAAGTGTTAAACATACGAAACTTGCTTTAATTTTCGAAGTGTCAATAATTCGAAGGTTCAGGGGCTGTTTTCGAAAATTTTTCCTTTTCCATGTCAAAACACACGAAGACGGAAAAACATAAGAAGACTTGATCAAACATTCGAAGCCTGCTTCCCTTTGTCAAATATTTGAAATTATAAGGACTAGTTTCGAAAATTCGATTTTTCTTCTTCATTCCTAATGAACCAAAGATACGAAGCATACGAAGACTCATTAATGAACAGTAAAAGTCTTTGTATAAATTTCCAAAATACCCCCTTTGAATTTAAAACACTCTTTGTTTGAATCTCCAATAACCCCTTCGTAAATTCACCCAAACCAACCCTTCGATTTTTACAATAGATCCTTCGTTCTAACACCCTTATACCCTTCGTCTAAATTCATCAATAATCCCTTCATTCCAAAATCCAAAAACCCTTCGTATATTAACCCATTTTTCCTTTGGAATCTTAAATCATAGACAATTCTTGTTCTCAGATCAATTGCTTCATTCATTCATTGACTTCCAATAAACTCATTCGAATACCCAACCAGCCACCTGTTCATCAAACTTTTCCAAGATTACAACCAAAATCTACATCACTATTCAGTTCGTCAACGTCAGCCCAAATTCCATTATTGAACTCAAAATCAAGCTTTTGATTTCAGTTAACAATCCAAAACAAAAACCGATTTCGATCTCCAAATCTTTAATCATCAATCAATTCTTGAATTTCCAATTTTAAGAGTATCAAGAATCGATTGTTCGTAACTATTCCAAATTGAAAACTCAATTCATCGGCTTCAAAAGTAAGCTTCAACCCATCGAATTCCAATAACATAAAACATATGTCGATTCTACATCAAAGATCGAATTCAACTGCTATCCTCCAATCGATTTTGAATATCGACTTGAACTCTTCATTCATCAGTTCTTGAAATACTTCGACCGATTAAATCAATAACCAAAATCGATTGTTCAAACAAGATTGATTAACACAAATCAATCTAAAAAATTTGGATACAAATTCATCTTGAATCGAATGATTCATGAAATCAAGAACATCAACAGATTGATTGAAGTTGATCGTCATTCAACCACAAAAAGAAATTAGATCAAATAGATTGAATGCATGAGTGATTGAAGCTTTGAACAATAAGAATTGCGATAATCACTAAACTCAAAGAACGAATTTAATGAAATAATTTGTTTTCAAGACTGTTAATGAGTGAAAGTGTAAAGATATTCGTGAATCTGTATGATGAAGAACGAGAACAATTAGATACGATTTGGACTTAAATGATGAACAATGAACAGTAAACAACTTACGTATTGGGCTTCAAGGAAATCAGTCATGAACAGTATATGATTATAGATTGGAATCAAAACTGTTTGGGCTCAAATCTATAAAGAATTTTAAGATCGGATTTTTGGGCTCTCAAACATTAAAAAGAACAGTAAATGAATTTGATATTGGGCTTGATCTAAAAAAATATTGGATCATCAATGGGGTTTTTCAAGAAAAATTTGATCCAACGAATCAAACGATCACAAATAAAAAAAATGCAACGCACGATTCCAATGAAATTAAGAGAGATCATAGAGAGAGACTCACCAAAATTGCTCAAATTGCGACAAGAATTGCCAAACCGAGAATCGTTCTTCAAATATCACCTTGATCTTGAAGACCCGCTCTGATACCAATTGTAGTGACGAAGAACATGGTTTGGCATGCGGAATTAAAGCTTGCACAATTGAACATGGTGATTTGGGTGTTTAAGAGATATATTGAATGTATATGGTGTTACACAAAAAGGATCTAGATCTAGACTACATAATTAACACACACTTACACACTCACTTCTACATCTCTCAAGCACACCTCTACAAGTGGACAAACCCACCTTATATAGAGGTGTTTACATGTCTCTCTCTCTCTCACTCTCTATCTCTCAACAGTCAAAAGGCTAATGCACCACATGCAAGTGGGTTTTACAAAAGTCAAACATTTACAAAGTCATGAATGAAGAACTTTGCACCCCAACAGACAGCTACAGATGTGAAGGACGTGAAATATGTGATAAATTATGATTTCCCGGGTTCCTTGGAAGATTATGTTTATAGGATTGGGAGAACAGGAAGAGTCGGGGCTAAAGGGACAGCATACACTTTCTTTACAGCAACAAATGATCAGTTTGCTAAGGAACTTATTGCCATACTTCAGGAGGCCGGTCAGAAAGTCAACCCTGATTTAGCGGCAATAGGGCGAGGTGCACCTCCTCCACCCTCAGGTTCGTTTGGCCGGGTTTGATTTTTCCAAAAAAATGACAGATTTGCCCTTTGGTTTTGTTATTGAAGCTTTGATGTTTGATTTATATAGGTCATGGGGGTTTTCGTGACGGATGAGAAGGGTGTGACAGATGTATTGTAGGATAAGTTGGATAAGGAACTAAAGTGTACAGGTATCAAAGTCCTTGGATGCTTTTTTTAAGATTTTTTAATTTTTTTAAGAATTTTGAATTTGTTTCCTTCCTTTGAACTTTCTTCTGCAGCTTATTCCATGTGGCGGTGGACAATACTGAGACAACTTGTAATGTTGATGATAGCCAAAGCTGAACCCCAACACAGTGAGGAACACTTCCTTTTTCAATAATTGAATTGTTATAAAATATAAATATAAATTATATTTATGTACAGGATGTATATCGAATAGGTGCTTTGATGGAACTTGTTCGTGTTCTTGCTCTATCATTTTCAAATGATGGAAAATGTGTTAAGGTATGCTTATCATGGTTCTGATGGAATTGAAATTGGAGATTCCATTCCATGGCATGTTTGATTGGCAAATGGATGGAATTAAATTATATCAGATGCCTTCAAATTCCATGTTTGATGGGATTCACCATTGAATTCTATTCTTCCTTTTTTGTTAAATTCCATTCCATTTCCTACCAATTAAAGGCATGACAGATTATGATTCTTCCAATTCCAACTACTAAACTATAAATCTCAAATTCAGTTATTGTATATACAACAAAAAAAAATATTCGAATATATATAAAAGTTTAAAATTTATTTAGGTTTTTGTTCAAGGATCCATGGGAGAAGGAGCACTTTCGGGAATGCCATTACAGCTAGCTTGCAGGAACAAGAAAGATTTTGGAGTACTATAGGTACTCTTTTGCAAAATTAATAATGTTGGATTTCTTTATTGTATTGCGTTTTAGATCCCAAATTGGTATGGCATTTTGGATCCCCTTCAAAGGTGTCTCAAGGTAACATAACATATCTATTTATTGTTGGAGTCTTTATATATTAAGTACATGCAATCAGAATATCAACACCTTTATATGTAGTGTGTATTTAAATAGTGATTTTTATGATCTTGTAGGACCTAGATGCATTCACAGCAGCTATTGTTGTGAGTATTCCCTTCTCTTTCATTCCTGCTTCGTTAGTTGTTGCTATTATGAAGGTAGGCCACTCTCCGGTTGTATTTTTCACATAATTGACAAGGAGCTGTTGTATCTATTCAGACTAAGCTTAGAGCAATCGTTGCAAGAGATGAGTTCAAAAGAAGAAGAAACAAGGCTACAACTATAGTTCAGGTACTATGGATGAATTATGTTTGTAAAGTATTTAAGAAAATGATTAGAAACAAGGGTGAATTTGTACAGATTAGTTAGCAAAGGGGCAATGGATTGTATTTTTTGTTTCTAATTCATTTGTAAATTTTTGTTACAACTTCTATTGATTTGTTTTATCTTTCCATGGAACGATTATTTGTATGACATTAAATTTATGCAATGGATTCTATTTTTTGTATATGATATTTTATTTTCTATTATGAAACATTAAATACAAATTTAATTTGAAAATAAGTAAATCTATAAAGAATATTTTTTTAAACATTTAAAATTATGATACGCAAAAATGTGTGTCATCTTCATTTATGACATGGCCTTTCTTGACAGGGGCTTTCTTGATACGCATTGCGTGTCATTAACACGCGCGTCGTAAGGTTACGATACGCGAATGCGTGTCATCTTCCTTTATGACAGGGCCTTCCTTGATACGCATTGCGTGTCGTAAACGCGCGTCGTAAATGCGCGTCGTCTATAGACGACGCGCAAAAGCGCGTCGTCTCTCTTTATGATAGGGCCTTCCTTGACGCGCATTTGCGCGTCGTCTGAGCCGTTTACGACGCGCAATGAGCATCGTAAAAGGCTGTTTTTCTAGTAGTGTCAATTCTCAGGAGTGGATAAGAGTTCTTCACCGTTAGCATATTCAGTTCCTTGTAGCCAATAAACATCCAATGTGACACATCCCTTTTCTTCACAAACAGGATCAACATTACCCATGGTGAACTACTCGGTCGAATGAACCCTTGTCGAATACCTCCTGCAGCTGTATAGACAACTCCTGCATCTCTAGAGGAGCCAACTGATATGGTGTTTTGGCTATCGGAGCTGCATCAGGAACCAAATCAATCCTAAAGTTGACCTGTCTCTCTGGAGGCACTCCAAGAAAGTCCTCTGGAAACACATCCGAGTATTCTTGAACAATCGGCACATCATCCACAGTCACCTTACCCCTCTCCCGAGTATCCGTAACATAGGCAACATATCCTGAACAACCTTGTTTAACATAGCCTTTAGTCCTAGCAGTTGAACATAGAGTCGGCTCTCACTGAGCACTCTCTCCTTGAACCACTAACTCTCTCCCACTTGGGGTCCAAATACGTACCATATGATGCTCATAATCAAGCAATGACCCATTAGGGCTCAACCAGTTCATCCCTACTATAACCTTGTTCCTTTGTAAAAGAATGGGAACCAAATGAATCGGATATTGCTCGCCGAACATCTCCAAAAATACAACCCCGATGAACCGTTGATACCTGGACTAATCGATCATCCGCAATCTCAACCTCTAATGGCCGATCCAGCTCTCTTGGAGCACTAACAAACCTTTTGTTGAGTGCAACATATATAAAAGATCGGGTAGCCCCTAAGTCAAAGAATACCAAGGCAGAGATACCATTCACAAGGAACACTCCAAAAACAGAACACATAAATATAAGTAGAAAATAAACATTAATAAAGATATAAAGAGAAGATACATATCCGTCACCACATCAGGTGCTGCATAAGCCTCCTCAGCTGTTAGTTGAAATGCCTTGGTCCTCACAACAGGCGCATCCGTCTTGCCCTGGTGGCAATCAGTAATCCGTAGAGTAGCTGGATCGGGTGCTACAACTGCTCCTCCTGTAGCTAAAGTTAGGAAATTGGCCTTCTTATGGCTCCATTGGTTGTAATGGAAACAAACTTGATCATATATTGGGGTGGCGGTGGTAGTAGTAGTGCAATCTATGCTAATATGACAAGTCTTGCTACACTTGAAGCAGCTGGAACCACCCAGCATACACACCCCATCGTGCGTCTTGCCATAGTGGCCCCGACTCTATTGGCGTCTTGATGTCGAATTAAAAACCTTATGCCTCTTACCAGAACTCCCTGAACCTTAAACCTGATCCAAATTCATCTTCCTCTCTTTCTCTCTCTCTATAGCCCTCAGGATCATTTCCTGTAGTGTCGTGCAACTGGATCGGCTCACAAACTATCAGATATCACTACTTCTTCATCTCCCTATCCGTCACGTACTACAAAACCAACAACCCTTTCTCATGGAACATAGCAGTGATCTCAGCCACCGGCTCAGTAGTCAGGCGAAGGTCGTGGAACTCCCTCACCAACTGTTGCACCTCAATCACTGGTGCAAACTTAGCTCAAAATCTCGTCAAAAAATCATCCCATGTCATCGAATCACTACCGCGTCTCCCACGGCGCATCCAACCTCCTCCCACCAATCTCGAGCTCTATCTTTCATAAGATAGGAAGCAACTCTGACCTTTGCACCATTGGGAAAATTGCTAGTGCCGAAGGCATTAGTGACATCCTCTAACCAATGTCTACTCGCGATCGGGTCCTTTTCCCTGTAGAACTTTGGATCCCCACATGCTCGGAATTAACGGAAGGTCAACGTTGGAGCTCCCACCGATGCAACCATCTCAAAAAAGAAAGAGACCAAGCGCTCCTCAAAAACCTCCATGATACACTCCTTGATCATACCAAAGATTACATGAGTCTGCTCAAGTGTGCTGAGAGTAATATCAGACAATATACACTCCCACATCTGCTTATCCAACTGTCCGACCCTAGAGCCCGAACTGGAACCAGTACCAGAATCTCCTTGTGTGGCCTCCATACTGAAAATAGATCACAAAAACCATCAGAACATACATAAATAAACACTGATGGATCCCATACTCTACAAGCTTCCTGGTATCATCGTGGCTTTCCTTGACTCGAGTATGGATCATCTGATTCCAATAGTGTAGGTCCATACTACCTTCCACATCAATCTATACTTTCCTCAAAGATCTCCCCGAATCCTCCAAGTCACTCCTTTATCTAAACATACAACCGTCAATACGATAATGCTCCCAGCACCGAATATCTTCCTAGGGCAATCAGCACCCCGCTCTATGTCATCAGTTGGAAAGGGAGCTCCAACTAACACCCTCTAACTAGCTCACGAATACAATCACATAACACTAACACTAGATAATTCTTCGAATGAAAGGTGTCACACTACAATGGTTGGACTCAAACAAGAGTTGCACAATAGAGTTAAAACCTAACTTTCTAAAACTATTTAGTCCTAATAATATGTAACTTAGCATATTCACTTACTAGTTAGCTGAAATTAATGAAAACTTATAAAAATAAAAAAGCAAGCAACATTCGAGCATTGAGTAATCGAAATCAAAGCATAACCTAAACATGACATCTTATCACTGACTGATCAGTACTAGCATGCAAGTCTACAAGCTTATACAATAGACATACAAAGGCATCACACCTAGCGTTCTGCCATACAATTCTGATAATATCTTTAGCCCTAATCTAGCATGTGATTCATAGATTCATAAATCAAAGCATAAGATAACCATGTATGTGTATTTTGGGAAAACTTACTTGAGCTCAGTCGACTTTATGCACCACATCCCTTCTTTTATTAGATAACTCTTTGTGTAAAATGTTTATTTTGGTGAAAAGAATTTACAGAATCCCCAGTTTGAGTTCAGACACACCTGAGAGTATGCCTGAATCCCTCAAACCAAGGCTCTGATACCAACTTCTAACGTCCCATAAATTAACACCAAAAATTTCATTTTAATTATAACAAAATGTCTTCCAATTCATTTTTCATATAACCATAATAAAATTAGAGTATGTCAATAAAATCCAAATACATTAGAGTCATATAAAATGCACATACCATTCATATCAATCATATGGTGGGCCCCTCCCGTCATCGAGCTCTGCATGACATTGAGGCCCGCTCGGAACAGATATGTCTGTAGCATGCGATAGGCCCCACCTTATCACATTCATCAGTCCCCGCCCGGTATACATACAATCATATATATATATATATATATATATATATATATATATATATATATATATATATATATATATATATACACATCCAAGTATCCCAAAGACAAATAACATACAATATACTAATCAATACCCACCCGATATACATATCATATAACGTACATGAAAGAGTCACACAGACAACTAGCATCCTAATCATAATAAACAATGGGCCGACACTGGTGCCTTCGTCCCTACCAAGGACAATAAGGAAACTCACCTCAAGCTGCTGAATATCGTAGATAAAAGCTTGGATTACGGATCCGGAAAAATCCTCGCACTAACCCATCAAATGAAACCCAATTAACATGTTGGGCCATCAACCAAAACTATGAATCTCATTCATATGTCCGACTCTTAGGGTAAAAGACCATTTTACCCTTTCCTCACTTGACTTAATAACTAAGGCCCAACCAAAAAGCTCTAAAAGCACAAAAAACTAAATGAACCCCAAAATCCATCATGGGCCTAACTCCAAGAAGGACCAAAGCCTAGCAATGGCCCAAAGTCAAAAGACTAATGGCCCAATAGGGCCCTAAACTCTTCTAGCCTAAAAGTGGCCCAAAACAAGAAAGTCAATTGAGGTCAAGGCTACTGTGTACGCCCGATGAACTCAGGCTAATGCCCTGGGTTCTACCTTGGTGGCCAGTATGCGCAGTGTACGAGCTGGGTACTCCCATCATATGATGCAACTGACCACCTTCACCATTAAGGTCTTAAACAATTAAGCCATCACATCCAAGTCTCAGATTCGGTCCCTAATGATGTCTTAATGCGTAAAGTTGGAAACTTTACTCCCATGCATGACTTAGTGAGACCCAAAACACAAAGTGAACCATAAAAAGGATCCCAACACATGCATGGACAAATATAGATTATAAAGATTAAATTTTTATGTACAAGGGATCTCAAAGGTGCTAAGATCTACCATCCATGGTTTTGGAGTAGACCATACTCTCAAATATGGCTTAAAGGACCCAAAAATGCACACATAAAGCCCTATATTTTATCTGGCATATGGAACCATCAAGTTGAGAGCTTTCTACCTCAAATAGCATGTAGAGTTTAAGATGATTTTGGATCTACAAGCTCAAGTGACACCAAAGCAACCTCCAAGTGTTCTTCTTACTTAAAATCACCAAAAAAACAACCAAGGCTCACTTCCAAGCTCAAATCTCACAAATGGAAAATAGGCTTTCGTTCTTATGGTTTATGGAGGGCGAGGCTGGTCATAAGGTATCGGGGAAATTATGTATGCTATGACATGTACTATAGGATCGATCATGTATGCTATGACATGTATTGAACCAGATGTGGGTTATGATCTGAGCATGTTTAGTAGATATCGGGGAAATTATGGCATAGCTCATTGGATAGTAATGAAAAACATACTTAAATATTTGCAAAAGACAAAACATATGATATTAGGTTTTGGTGGAAAAGATGAACTTAAGGTGAGTGGTTATAGAGACTTCAGTTTTCAAACAGACCGGTATAATAGTTATTCACAATCGGCTTGGGAATTTTTATCAAATAGTAGAGTAGTATCTTCGAAGAGTTTCAAACAGCAAATGGTGGCTAATTCTACTTGTGAATCAGAGTACATAATGGTAAGTGAGGTAGACAAGGAAGATCCATGGTTAAAGAACTTCATTGGTGACCTTGGACTTGTTCCTTTAATCCAAGAGCCTGTGGAAATTGTTTACGAAAATGAAGGTACAATTTCTTTGACTAAAGAGCCAATAGATCATGGTAGATCAAGGCACATCAAAAGCAAATACTATTATATCTGGCATAAATTTCAAGGAGAACTCATGGAGAATCGTGTATCATCATTGAATAATCCTGTTGATCCTGTCACAAAGGGTTTGAGCAAGATTAAGAACTTTGTGTTGGATTTTGAGCATTCTAACACCCCTATGGTGTACATGCAACCCTAGAAACCTTGGATCTATGTTTTCTGTAAATACATGCAAATTTGATTTTCCAAGGATTACTTCCTATCTAGCATGGAATGGGGAACTTGTAATACAAAACCTTAAGTAGAATAACATACATTTTAGTAGCTTGGATTCCTTGATGACTTTGTGAGCCTAACACCCCAAATGTGATGCCTCAAATGCTTCACACAACACCACAATTCTTGGAATAACCTTGAGAGAAGTTCACTATACTCTAAAATCGGTTTACCCTCTTACTTGCTTGTAGTAGTGCCGATTTTGCTTGCATGGGACTCTTTATATAGTTGTGACACAAGTAGGGTTACACCATGTAAACCCTAATTGCCATGGCTTTCCGTATTCCATGATCAATGGGTTTGTAACCTCCATGGACTATCCGTGGAGCACCTTATGGGTTTTAACCCAATCCATACAAACCATGGATTATTAGCCCACTATACAAGAATAAATTATTTACACAATCAAACCTATATATTTAATTAGTCTCTTTTTGATCACTTAATTAATTCTAGATTAATTCTTTGATCAATACTAATTAAATAATATTATTAATAAATTAGTACTTATAATGTATTAATAACCATAAGTGTCCTTTCTCTCATTTTAGTCTATCCAAGTATTACAATGCCATCGAACCCAAATGGACCATGCCTGGTCGGGTCAAGTACATACCACATATAGTTATGGACTTAGACACTATATCCAACAGTCTCCTACTTGGATAAGTCTAATAACTATAGTTGCAGATATGACTTCAGAATCCGACTAGCAATGGTAGCTCTTTCAATGTCTCTCGATACTGAGATGATGATGATACACCAGTTAAGATAAGTAAACATATAATCCTCTTCTCTCAAGATATCAACCAGAAAAATACATGGAACATGGTCTTACTTTTTGTCCAACATTTGTTTCTCGATCTCTGATTCATTTGACATAGAACTAAATCGAACACATCAATTAGGTTCTGACTGGGCCCGATACATAGGTCAAAATAAAATCATCGAGGGGCCCAGATATCGCTTCTAATCCTAGAAAGAACAGATAAAATTCGACTCATATGCTTGTACTGACTACTTATTGAATTATGCACAAAAGCATGTTTTATAACATCGAGTTACCAATGCGTTTTTGTACAATCAATGTATAATCAACTCATAGTCAACAAATCATATCTCTAGGTTTGCAGATTTATATGATATTACTGTCTCACGATCACTCGAGATAAATTCCATGAAGTGATACAAGTGAGCATGGGTTGAGTCCAATACTTAGAACTTATGAGCACACATGAATGTTGCAGAAACCATTGCTATGTCTAAGACACCTTATACAATCTACAAACCCAATTCATGACAGTCTTAATTCAATACCTACTTCCAAAGTATGACTGACTGTGGAGAGTTTGAATAATATAATTATCCTGGAAGTCAAAAAATGCAAAATTGAAACAATAATAAATGATTAACATAAGATAGCAACACTTTACTCATAAATAAACAACATCTTTTATTTAATCATCAAATGTCAATTACATTTTACAAGTTTCAAAACTATCTAATTATTAAAACTAATATCATCCTTCAGCCCGATGCACCTCGCATGTTGTGAATGCTTAACCCTACTCAGTCCCTTCATGAGGGGATCTGCTAGGTTCTCATCTGATGATACCCTCTTTGCCACGAGGAGTCCTTCTTCTATTCGATGTCTAATGAAATGGTATTTTCTGTTAATGTGTCTGGATCTCCGGTGATCCCTTGGTTCCATAGCTAAGGCAACCGCACTTTCGCTGTCACAGAAAATTTCCATTGACTCTTTTATAGCTGGTACAACTCCAAGGTCTGCAATGAAGTTCTTTAGCCACATCGCCTCGCTTGCTGCTATATACTCTGATTCGCAAGTTGAATCAGCTACCGTCTCCTGCTTGGAACTTTTCCAAGTAATTGCTCCTCCATTTAGGATAAAGACCCAGCCTGACTGAGAGCGAAATTATCCCTATCAGTCTGAAAGCTAGCATCGCTATATCCTACCACTCTCAAGTCATCAATGCCACCAAGGGTAAGGGCCCAGTCCTTATTCCTCCGCAGATACTTGAGAATGTTCTTTACCGCAGTCCAGTGAGCCTTTCCAGGTATAGCATACATGATTGAGCCCACAGCAGAAGCATATGGTACATGACTCATCTCAGCTAACTCAGCCTTTGTACTCGGACTCTGAGTCTTACTCAGTTTGGCGTTACTCTGAATCGGTAATTCCCCTTTTTTGGAATCATGGATACTAAACCTCTTCAGAACCATATCTAAGTAAGTACTCTGAGTAAGTCCAATTAGTCTCCTACTCATGTCTCTCCATATCCTTATCCCTAGGATATAATTAGCTTCCCCAAGGTCCTTCATAGCGAAACACTTCCCAAGCCAGGACTTCACATCCTCCAAGGTTGGGATGTCATTTCCTATGAGTAGTATGTTATCCACATTGTGACAACCCGGAATTTCAATCTTGTACATTTAATCAACTCAATCAATATTCAACTTGTTTTTTCGATTTCTAATGCTATTTAAGGGGTCATTTAAGTGTTCTAAGCTTGTATATATAACCAAGGTTGAGTTTAGGAATGAGTCGGAGTGTTGAATAGTGAAAAATTGGGCCATACACACCTCTTGGAGGAGTGTACGGCCGTACACACGGGTGTGCGGCCGCACACCCACTCCCTTGGCAGCACACTCACTTTTGGGCAACACCTTTACCCCTATATAAAGGGTAGCCCCCTTTCTTTTATTCCTTTAGCACCTTGGCAGCACACAACATCATTTCCTCTCAAGTTTCTCCAACTTTGAACCTTCCAAAGCTTCAAAAACGTGAGTAATCCATCCCTTAACTTGTTGTGCATGAAGAACCTCTTAATCTAGGCCTTGAATCATGAAAGTCCCATCATGTTGAAGGAGTCGGCAGCACACTCATGTGTGTGGCAGCACACTCTTGTATGCGGCCACACACTCATGTGTACAGCAACACACACATTTGCGCGACCATACACACACACAATAGGACCATAAACCCCATTTCTAAGACCCTAAACATGTACTACAACCAAGTATGAGCCTAGGACTTCATGGATGCAAGTATAGACCTTGAAAACACCTCAAATGCACCTTCCATCATGAGTGTACGGCCGCGCACCCTTTGGGCCGCACACCCATGGCCGTACACACCTTTAAAGTGGCCATCCACCTCACTCATGCAATCCTTTGAGGTCCTAACATTTAGTGCAAGTAGTCCCAAGTTCTTAGAATGGTTCTTCGTCACATCTAGTGGTGAAATACCATCATTTGACTCCTGTATGTGTCATTACTTTTTGATTAGGATCAAATCGTGTTCAAGGCTTCACTTGAACATCCCGCATTCCGTATCGATCCTTCATTCAAATCACCCAAGGTGAGTTCATACCCCTACATTTTTCCGTATTTTTAATTTTTTCAGGGGGGGGGGGGGATACAAGCTAAACATAAACGTTTTCAAAACTCATGAAATTCTCATACTTTAACCCTTTTGTACTGTGTAGAGCATAAGGGTCGTTTTTCACTAAAATTTCATAGTTTTCCAGATTCGCTATTCACTACGTTACTCATGCAAACTATAATCGGTATAGTTTGGGATTTTCTAAACATAACAAGTATAGAAACTTTCACTACTAAAAGTATGCACTAAGAACAGGAATAGTTTCCAGTTTGCACCACTACTCTATCATGTTTTTCATAACTGTAATTATATCTACGAACGATATACATTCGGAGTTTCACTACAGTAGAAAGCTACTACACTACATGTAAACTAGATTGTACGATACTGTGAGGCGCTAGTTCACTACTGTACCCATAGGTGTATGGGGATAAATCCTATCATAGTATAACTAGAGTCTCCTGGAGGGAGAGCGTGAGATTTGTGAATAGATCTATTCGGGACTGACAATCCCACACCCGAACTGCTAGCTACAATTGGGCAGGCATGCCTAGGGTGACAAATGTCATTTAATTCGATGCCTGAAGAACATTGGAAAGGTCTCTAGTCATATCAAGTATGGTTATATGACTCACATTATGTATAAATCACCTTTAGTTTATAATTTGGCACTCTTCAACGGTTTTATTTATACTAAATAGAACTAAAACACACTACATATACTAGCCAAAGCCAGGGTTTTCAAACAGAACCAATTATGCAATGGCTTCACATACAAAATACTTGTACTTCATGATTAGCTTTGGCTAGTCACATGAGGTAGTATTTTCGCATATGACTACAGTTTTCAGTAAAGAACATTCATGGTTATATACGGAATCGATAACGCTAGATTTTCAATAAAGAAAATATCGGATTTTCTTGGAAACATACAGATATTCATGGTTTACTACAGAAATGATAACACTACATTTTCACTAAAGAAAATATCGGATTTTCTTAAAACTGTACAAACATTTCTGCTAGCTCATCAACAAGTTTCATTACAAACTACTGCTTATGAACTCACCAGCTTTATGCTGATATTTTTAAACTGCTTGTATTCTCAGGAAATCAGTAGACAGGTACCTACTGGGTTTTTGAGGAGTTGGAGCAATAAGAGTTTAATGTTTATATTCTATATATATTCTGTATGATGAAATCCAAACAAGTTGAAGATAATTTCCAAATTGATGTAAACATTTTTATTTAAGTATTCAATGTAATGGTTGCGTTTCTATGATTGCTATTATACATTGGTTGTGATGCTATACATGACGTCCTCCACCCCAGGATGTTTCCGCCATTCTGGTTTTGGGGTGTGACAGATTGGTATCAGAGCCCTTGTTTATAGCCAACTAGTATACCGAACCTTACATGATATACAACTATAAACACTAAAGGGGCCTAACTGCTCTACACTAAAAATATACTTTCAAAAATATAAGTATTTTTATAAAAGTATACGAGCGTGCATACCTAACAGAATTCATGTCATTAGTGGAACAACACAAAAAGTATTTGGATGTTAGGACACTGCGGTCAAACCTGGGCAGTTATGTAATCATGTTTCGGGTGAATATCGCCTGATCAACTATATTCAGTCAAAACATGACCAACATGTGCTTGGGAGTGACGGTGGTGTTACAGCAGGCGTAAAATTTACCAAAAACATTCACTAGAAAATACTATAGGAGTATTTCGCTAGAGACAAATTCAGTGAGGAGATTCATTCTTAGTGTTACTACCTATTTATTTTGTAGCGATAACTTAGTTACTGTAATATCCCAAAATACGACCCAAAAATTTTTGTTTAATCATGACTAAATCATTATATCAATGTCAAAAAATAAAAATCCATACGTCAATATCTCAAAACCATAATAAAGTATCATGAGAAAACTGTATCAAGACTGTATCAAATCATATCTACGAAAAGCTGAATCGACTCCCAGGACAAAAACTGAAGCGGTGGTGTATGCGATGCCATCATCCTGAGCTCTTCCCTTTACTTGTGGAAGTACCTGAAACTGTAAGCACGAAGCTTAGTGAGCTCCCCCAAACTACCCGATACCGTACAATAACATATAAAGCACATACTGAGCCTTGCCCACTGCATAGGACCGAAATCCGGAAACTGCATCGGACCAAAGTCCAGAACTAACCAGGGCCTTGCCTTCTGCATCAGAACGAAGTCCGGAAACTACATCGGACTAAAGTCCAGAATTGAGTGGATCGGACCGAAATCCGGAACTGACTGGGACCTTGTCCCCTGCATCAGACCGAAGTCTGGAACTAACTACATCGGACCGAAATCCGTAACTGACTGGGACCTTGTCCCCTGCATTGGACTGAAGTCCAGAAACTGATTGAACATAACATAGCATAGCATAAACATATCAACTAGCATAAGCACATATACTGCATACTGCATCGGACCGAAGTCCGGAACACATAACACAAAACATGCTTGAATCATAAAGACTAGCGCATCAGACCGAGGTCCAGAGCTACTGCTAACTAAACGGGCCGACATTATGGCCGTAGACCCGTTCCTACTGGAAGGTAACTCACCTCGTAACGCTGGTTGCTGAGGTGCTAAATCTGAGACTGTCTGACTTCTGCTCCGGAACTCCCCGACTACAAATCCCATAAATACTAAATCAAATACTGATAACTAATCTCAGGGTAAAATGACTATTTTACCCTTGGTCAAAGTCAACTTCCTGGTCAAAGTCAACTTCTTGGTTGACTCTACTCGCCGAGTCCTACTATGAACTTGCCGAGTTCCCGGACTTACACTTCTCTAACTCGCGACTCGACTCGCCGAGTCCCTCTACTTCTGGATCCTTGTTTCTAACTCACTGAGTCCTCTTCCACTCGCTGATTCAACTCACAACTCTAAAATCGGAGATATCAGGACGGTTTGTGCTCCGACTCGCCGAGTCCAAAAACAACTTGTCGAGTCCTATGCATGTCCTCACTAAATAGTTGATTCTAATCGATTCCAGTGCATCCAATTCAAAGATCTGAGCTTCTAAGGCCGATATAACACGTAAATTTGCCAACTTTACGTACATGCATTGAGGTATGAAGCTAAAACACCAAAATAAGCTAGAAATGGGAACCTAAGGTTTGGAACAAGGCCTTGCTTTGCATAAAAGTAGCTACTTTGAGCTCCTAGGGCTTAATGATGTCAAGATCTATAGCTCACTACCCTAAGGGAGCTCCAATCTCGAGTTTGGACCTTGAAATGTCTCAAAAGTGGCAAAACAAGCATATATGAATATCTACTAGGAAAATGAACAAGGTAGAGGCTTTACTACCAGATGAAGTAGAAATGGAAGCTAGCTTCTGGATCTCCTTCTTCTCCTTTGCACCTTCTCTCTTTTCTTCTCTTCTACACTTCCAAGAATACACCAAAACACTCAAAATCAAGAAGGAATCACTCAAGCTCACCAATGGAGGGCTAGGGTTTGAGAGGGAAACACTCTAAGGGTGCTGGAGGCTGGGATGAGGGCTATAAGGATGTTTAAATAGGGTAAAAACACTAAAGATTAGGGTTTCCTCCAGATTGGCCTACTCGTCGAGTCCAGGTGCGGACTCGCCGAGTAGATCACTTAAAACCCGCGTCCAACTTGGAATCTACTCGAAGAGTTAGGGCTACTACTTGCCGAGTAGCTCTTTACAAAAGACATTTAATGAATTAATACGTACCAAGAAAGGACGTTACAACTCTCCCCCACATGTCTCAGACTTCGTCCTCGAAGTCTGTTGCTGCTGCATCTAGAAACAACTCTGGGTAGTGCTCCCTCATCTCCTCCTCTACCTCCCACGTCCACTCAGACCCCTTCCGGGACTGCCACTGCACCTTTACCAACTGAACCACCTTGTTCCTCAAGGTCTTCGTCTTTCGATCCAAGATCGCAATCGGTCTCTCAATATAATTTAGGCTGCTATCAACGTGAATATCCTCCAAGGGTACAACTATTGACTCGTCCACCAAACGCTTCCTCAACTGGGAAACATGGAAAGTGTTGTAGATCTAGCTAAGCTCTACCGAAAGATCCAACCGATAAGCGACCTGACCCACATGGGCCAAAACCCTAAAAGGACCGATGAACCTAGGGCCCAGCTTGCCCCTCTTACGGAACGTGATAACATCCTTCCAGGGTGACACCTTCAGGAGGACCATATCGCCCACCTGCACCTCCAAGTCTGAACGCCTCCTATCAGCGTAACTCTTCTGTCGACTTTGCGCAGCCTGTAATCTACTACAAACCTGCTGGATCAACTCCATGGTCTTGAGCACCACTTTGGTGCTCCCGATGACTCGCTGACCAACCTCGCCCCAACAAATTGGGGTCCTGCACTTCCTCCAATAAAGCATCTCAAAGGGAGGGCGGTCAGTACTCGCATGGTAACTGTTGTTATATGAGAATTCCGCTAATGGAAGATACGTATTCCAACTGCCACCAAAGTCTAGAACACATGCTCGAAGCATGTGCTCGAGATTCTGAATTATCCTCTCGCTCTGCCCGTCCGTATGAGGGTGGAAAGCGGTGTTGAAATGGAGACGAGTACCCATCTCGTCGTGAAACCACTTCCAGAATCTGGAAGTAAAACAGACGTCTCGGTCTGACACCACTGAAACAGGCACTCCATGCCATGCCACAACCTCTCGCACATAAATATCGGCTAGCTTCTCAGCCGATATACTCTCCTGGATCGGTATAAAATGATCACTCTTCGTTAGCTGATCCACAATAACCCAAATCGAATCCACTCCACGTGCGGTCATGGGAAGCTTAGTGATGAAATCCATGGTGATGTCCTCCCAGTTCCACACTAGAATGTCTAAAGGCTGCATCTTGCCGTGAGGCCTCTGGTGCTCTGCCTTGACCTTCCTGTAGGTCAGGCACCTCTCCACATACCAAGCGACATCCCGCTTCATGTAGAGCCACCAATAATAGGGCCGAAGATCTCTATACATCTTCATCGCCCCTGGATTGATGGAAAATCGAGACTTATGGGCCTCGTCCATCAATACTTGCCGCACACCGCCCCAGTACGGTACCCAAACTCTCCCATGAAGGGTCAACAGTCCTCGACTGTCATAATCAAAGGAAGCTACTCGGCCCACAATCCTCTCACACTTCTGCCTCTCCTCCTTGAGGCCCTCGACCTATGCCTCTCTGATCTACTCCAACAATGGAGTAATCAATGTCATCCTCAGATATATATCCCTGATCGGAGCTGCTTCCGCCTTGTGGCTCAGGGTGTCGGCCACCACGTTGGCCTTCCTATGTGATAAAGGATATCATAATCATAATCTTTTACCACATCTAACCACCGCTGCTGCCTCGATCCTGTTAAGATTCAGTTGATCGATAAGGTACCTCAGACTCTTATGATCCGTGTAGATGGTACGTGTTGGATTAGGTGTCTAAACCCGTAACTATAATTGGTATGTACTTGAATTGGTAGCAGCACAGTCCTTTTTGGTTGCCCTCAAACCTAGCAACCGAACAAGGAAATTATGAAAGGAGAGATATTAATTTATTATAAGATTAATAAATTAATATAAATGAATTTATTAATATATTAAAAGATTAATATGTTAATTAGAAATCATTATGTTTAATTAATATTTAACCAAAAATTAATTAGAATTAATTTTGGGGTTAAAAGAATTAATTATAAGGTGCATGGACTAGTTTCCAATTATCTAATAGTTGAGTGGAAGACTCTAGAACCCCCTTGGAAGAGGGTGGACGAAATCTTTTAGGGAAACACTAATAATTTCGTCCATAGGGGCTTGGAAAAGGCCCTTGGGTTTGCTTAGGCCCTAAGCAAAGGATAACTAGGGTTTTCCCTAAACCCTAGATCCCTCAGCTATATAAGGAGCCTCCTGGTTCACATTTTGGTCACTCTTTCTTTTGAAGAAACCCTAAGGCTGAGATTTTGCATACTCCCTCTCCCCTCTCTCTTCTACTTTCCTTCTTTCTAGTTTGGGTGTGATTCCATTAGAGGCATTACACTTGTGGTGCTAAGCTTCCAAGAAGATCAAGATCAAGATCAAGGGAACTGTCAATTGTTTACTATAACAATTGAAAGGTATGTAACTCATAACCCTAGTTTGTTAATTTCGATATTAGCCTCCTCCTCCAGGGTTCTTATTTTGCAATTTAAAGTTATATGTTCAATAGTTAAAACATAGATCCAAAGTAGGTTGCATGTGAACTTAGGAATTGTTTTTCTAGTTTATTTGTTTTACATAAAACCCATAAGTGGTATCAGAGTCATTATTTGTTTTAAATTGAATTGCTATAATTGTTGAATTGCAAATTAGGGTTTATAGCTATTAAACCCTAAAGGCCATTTTTCGATTTTTAGGGTTGTGGATCAAAGGGTTTTTCAAAAACCCTAGCCTCCAAAGAGCCCTAATCGAAATTAGGGTTAGGGTTTTGAAAACCCTAGCCTCCCCCCTTGTAAATTTCGAAATTGCTATATTTTTTAGGGTTTCTTGTTTTGGATAATTGTTACTTGATTAGATTAATTGGATAATTATCTTCACCCTATTTTTCGAAATTTAGAGGGATAAGGATTAGGATTAAATTAAGTGATTAATTTAATTAGATAATCCTTACAAGATTTAATAAATTAATTAAAAGTTAATTAATAGATAAATATTAAATCTAATTAATTGGTTTATTTAAATTTAAAATATAATAGTTTAAATTTTGAAAATCTATATAAACCTTTGGAGTTTTAAAATGTTTTAAAACACACCTAATATATATATATATATATATATATATATATATATATATATATATATATATATATATATATTATAATTAAAAGTTAAATATTATATATGTATAAGAATATGGTCAGTCAAATCGCTAGAATGCCTCATTCACGAAGCTAGTCTATAAGGGGGGGGGGGTATAAGGAAACTGCCTATAAGATGGTAGTTGAATGGGTGTCAACTCTCACCCACCGCTTCCTTGATTAGTGGAGGGTCGTTAGCAGAACGGATTTGAGAGGACAACTACTTCTCATTAAAAGTATAATGCTATTAAAGAAAGTACTAGAACATTATTTTTCAAAAATCCCAACTCTAGTTACTTTAGGAAAAATGTGAAAAGTATGCTAATCCATGAATTTGCACATTATGCTTTATTGGTCGTTAGTGGAGCGTGTGTGGTTAACCGGCACACTAAAAGGCACTAATAAAGAATAGTAATGAGTATCTTATAATTATCATTTTGATGGAGCGTGTGTGGTTTACCGGCACATCCATAGTTAATGATAAAGACAATAAGGTTACCAAGCACATTTGCATGGTTATTCACATCTAGTTTGTGATCCTCGGTATCCTAGTCACAAATAGTAGAGCATAACCCGAGATTAAAACATGCCATTAAATAGTTTTAATGTATCTCAAAAGAATTAGGAATTTCACTTCATTTATTTTATCTAATGGTGGAATTGGTGAATCGTCATTCACCTACCTTTATGAGATTTGAACTTGGATCTCGGCATTCCATTTCTAAGTTGTAAATCGTCATAGTTGGGTCCTAACCTTGATATGATATCTTTGGGTTATTATATTGAGGTGTCTTGAAATCTAACTAAAACTATCTTTCTTTTCAGATGTTTGCTCCTGGAAACACTTCTGCTTCTTCATCCTCCAGCCAAAACTTCTCTTTACTAAACATCTGCTCCAAAGTCATTATGGATGGCTCTAACTATAACGATTGGATGCGTAACATCAAGGTGGCGCTTAGATTCGAGTACAAAGAGTATGTCCTTGAAAAGGAGCTCAAAGAACTTGATGAGTCCAAAGCCACTCCCGAAGAGTATGCTGCCTACAAGAAGCACTATGATGATGCTACTAAAGTGGCATGCATCATGGTCGCAACCATGTCCCCAGAACTGCAGAGGTACTATGAGGACTACTGGCCTTTTGAGATGAACATCGACCTTATGGAAAAGTACCATAAGCGAGCTCGTCAAGAAAAGTTTGAAGTAGTCAAGTCACTTATGGCTTGCAAGATGAAAGAAGGGGAATCGGTTGTGTCTCATGTGCAAAGGATGCAACGCTACATAGAGCGTTTGGTCAAGCTCAACATTCATTTTGATGAGGAATTGGCCATTGATATGGTCTTGAACTCGTTGCCTGATTGTTATGGTCAGTTTATCTTAACTTACCATTTGAAAAACACTGAGCAGACATTGGCCCAATTGCACAACTTGTTGCAGACTGCTGAAGGAGGGATGAAGGGTAAAAGTATAGCCTCCACTCCTGCAAGTGCTCCTGTTCTAGCTATTGGACAGGGAAAGGGGAAAAAGAGGAAAGGTCCTCCTAAGCAAAACCGGAAGGCAAAGGTCCAAGTTGGGTCATCTAGTAGAGGCCCAAAAGCCAAGCCCAATGCTTCCATTCCCCATGTCTCTGATCCGAAGGAAGCTGTTTGCTTTTATTGCAATCAAAAGGGGCATTGGAAGAGAACCTGCCCTCAATATCTGCAGGATATCAAAGATGGCAAAGCGATGCCGTCTTCAGCAGGTATTTACACTATTTCTTCTAATAACTCATTATCTTCTCGTTCATGGGTCCTTGATACAGGATGTGGTTTTCACATCTGTTCTGATTTGCAAGGGCTAAAGGAAAGTGAGGAGATAGAGCAAGGAAGGATAACTTGATCATGGGAAACAAGAAGTCTTCACCAGTGACCAAGATCAGAGTTTATCAACTTTTGCTTAATAATGATGTTAGATTAGACTTATTGAATTGTTGCTATTCATCTGAGATGACGAGAAACATTATTTCATTTCATGCATTATTCAGACAAGGTTTTAAGTATTCTTTTAATAATTTGAATGGTTCAATTTCGGTTTATAAGAATGGTGTTTTTTTATGTTTGAAGCTTTAACTTGTGATGGTGTGTATGAAACAGTGACTTGTGTTGATAGCTTAGGAAATAGTGTACTTAATATTGACTTGTCTAATAGTGTAGACAAGGCATGCTTGTGGCATTGTCGTCTTGGACACATTAACAAGAAACGCATAGCTCAACTCGAAAAGGATGGAGTGTTGGAATCATTTGACCTAAAATCAGATGATATGTGTGAGTCTTGTCTTTTGGGAAAGATGACAAAATCACCATTCACAGGGTCTTGTGAAAGAGATGAAGGTCTATTGGATCTCATACACACATGTGTGTGTGGGCCCTTCAGATCAACCACAAGGGATGCTAATCGATTCTATATGACTTTCACTGACAATTATAGCAGATATGGTTACATCTACTTGATCAAACATAAGTCAGAAACCTTTGAAAAGTTCAAAGAGTTTAAGCATGAAGTCGAAAATAAATTGGGCAGAAAGATAAAGATACTTAGATCCGATAGAGGCGGGGAGTATCTTAGTACGAGTTCAACGACTATCTGAAAGAATGTGGGATAGTCTCACAATTGACTCCTCCTAGGACACCACAGTTTAATGGTGTAGCTGAGAGGCATAATCGAACCTTGTTAGACATGGTTTGTTCTATGATGAGTCGTGCCTCACTTCTTATTCACTTCTGGGGGTATGCCTTAGAGACAGCCGCCCACATCCTCAATCTTGTCCCTACAAAGAAGGTTGCCAAAACACCTCACGAAATGTGGACAGGGAAAGTTCCCTCGTTAGCACATATTAAAGTCTGGGGTTGTGAAGCTTTCATAAGACGAGATACTCATGACAAGCTAGCAGCTAGAAGTGAGAAATGTGCTTTCATTGGTTACCCAAAGCAGTCTTTTGGATATTTGTTCTACAGACCTAGTGAGAACGTTGTGGTTGTAGCTCGAAGAGGAGTCTTTCTGGAAAGAGAGCTCATATTCAAAGAGGACAGTGGGAGTACTATTGACCTTGAAGAGATTTAAGAGTTAACCAATGAAGTAACCTTAGATGACACTAGCACTCAACCAGAGGAAACAGTTCCTATTGAACCGGTTGATAAATCATTACCTCTTCGAAGATCCACTAGGGTGAGTGTGCCACCTGAGTTGTATGATTTTCATATTACTTCAGATGGTGACACATTCATAAGTGACAGAACACTGGTAAAATTAGATGATGCAGTCACTTATAAGGAAGCAATGGCAGGCCCAGAGGCCTCCAAGTGGAAAGAGGCAATGGACAGCGAGATTAAGTCCATGTATGACAACCAAGTTTGGAATTTGGTTGATAGTGCACCAGGTCGTAAGACAGTTGGGTGCAAATGGATCTTCAAGAAGAAGACAAACATGGATGGGAATGTGCATACATTCAAGGCTCGACTGGTTGCAAAAGGTTTCACTCAAACCCCAGGAGTTAACTATGATGAAACCTTTTCACCAGTAGCTAAGATTAAATCTATTATGATATTGCTCGCCATAGCTGCCTTTCATGACTATGAAATTTGGCAGATGGATGTCAAGACTGCCTTCCTTAACGGGAAGTTGGCTGAGGATGTTTACATGAGTCAGCCAGATGGTTTTGTTGATGCAAAGTTTCCCAATAGAGTCTGCAAGCTTGAGAAATCTATTTATGGATTGAAACAAGCATCTCGCAGCTGGAATCTTTGCTTCCATGAGAAAGTCAAAGAGTTTGGTTTCTCTAGAAGTGAAGATGAGTTTTGTGTGTATATCAAGGCTAGTGGGAGTATAGTAACTTTTCTGGTGTTATATGTCGATAACATATTACTCATTGGTAATGACGTTCCAACCTTGAATGAAGTTAAGTCTTGGCTTGGAAAGTGTTTTGCCATGAAAGACCTAGGAGAAGCCGCCTATATTCTTGGGATTAGAATATTGAGAGATAGAAAGAAGAGACTAATTGGACTTAGTCAAAGCACATACTTGGATAAGGTACTAAAGAGGTTTAGTATGGAAAATTCCAAGAAGGGAGAGCTACCTATCCAGAGCAATACCAAATTGAGTAAGACTCAATGCTCGAGTACATATGAGGAAATAGATGACATGAGTCGTTTACCTTATGCTTCTGCTGTCGGATCGATCATGTACGCTATGACATGTACTCGTCGTGATGTGGCCTTTGCTTTGAGCATGGTCAGTCGCTATCAGGGAAACCCAGGTAGAACTCATTGGATAGCCGTAAAGAATATACTCAAGTATTTGCGAAGGACAAAGGACTGGGTCCTTGTGCTTCGTGGCAATGATACTTTGAGAGTAGATGGTTACAGTGATGCCAAGTTTCAGACGGATAGAGATAACTTTCGTTCTCAGTCGGGATGGGTATTTTTACTGAATGGAGGAGCAGTTACTTGGAAGAGTTCCAAGCAAGATACGATGGCTGATTCTACTTGTGAATCAGAGTACATAGCAGAAAGTGAAGCATCGAAATAAGCATCTTGGTTGAGGAACTTCATCGGGGATCTCGGAGTTGTTCCAACCATCCAGGAGCCTATGGAACTGTTATGCGATAATGAAGGAGCGGTTGCCTTGACAAAGGAACCGAGAGATCATGGTAAAACCAAACATATCGACAAAAAGTACCATTTCATTAGACATAGAGTAGAAGAAGGCCATCTTATAGTGAAGAGGGTGTCATGTGAAGATAACCCAGCAGATCCCCTCACAAAGGGTCTGAGTCGGGCTAAGCATATTCAACATGCTCGGAGCATACGACTGAAAGATGATATTAGTTTTAGTAGTTAGATTAGTTTTCTAAAACTTGTAACAAAGTAAATGTAATTGACTTTAGGTGATTAAATAATAAAGTAGTTTTTATAAGTTTGGGTTCTACCTTTTGTCAATTGTTTATTATTGTGTTTCATTTTTGCATGTTTTACTTCCCGAATAATAAGATTGTTCAAACTCCACAGTCACTCGTACTTTTGGAAGTAAGTAGTGAATTAAGAATGTCATGAATTGGATTGCAGATTGTCTGAGGATAGACATAGCAATAGAATTGCTGCAATGTTCATGAGTACTCAGAAAGTGAGATTTGAGTATTGGATAAACCCACGCTCAGAGTATTACTTCATGGAATTCATCACGAGTAATACTGAGACGATAATATCTATGATCTTGAAACAGAGATATATGAGTTGTAATTTGCAAGTTGGCTATGCATTGGTGATACGAAAACGCATCAATAACTTGGTGTTATAAAACGTATTATCATGTATGGTTTGATGAGTAAAAGATACAAGCATATGAGTCAATGTTTATTCGTTCCTTTTGCCCTAACGGGAAAAGCGATATCTGTGGGCCCCTCGATGATTTGGTGTTGACTTATGTGCTGGGCCCAGCCAGGACTAAATTGATGTTTTCAATTAGAAGTCCTATATCATCACAAATCAAAAATCGGGAAACGTAGATTCTGAACAAAGAGATTGATTGTATTCCATGTCTTACGTCTAGAGATATCTTGTAGAATGAAGGATTATATGATCACTTATCTTAGGACACGTAACTGACTGGGTCAGAGTTCGGCAGCAACTTTTTGGAAGCTAGAATTTGATGGTCAAATTTAGAAGGCATACTAGCAATTATAGTTATAGACTTATCCAAGTGGGAGACTGTTGGATTAGGTGTCTAAGCCCATAACTATAATTGGTATGTACTTGAATTGATAGCAGCACAATCCTTTTGGGTTGCCCTCAAACCTAGCAACCGGACAAGAAAATTATGAAAGGAGAGATATTAATTTATTATAAGATTAATAAATTAATATAAATGAATTTCTTAATATATTAAAAGATTAATATGTTAATTAGAAATCATTATGTTTAATTAATATTTAACGAGAAATTAATTAAAATTAATTTTGGGGTTAAAAGAATTAATTATAAGGTGCAGGGACTAGTTTGGAATTATCTAATAGTTGAGTGGAAGGCTCTAGAACCCCCTTGGAAGAGGGTGGCCGAAATCTTTAGGGGAAACTGTAATAATTTCGTCCATAGGGGCTTGGATAAGGCCCTTGGGTTTGCTTAGGCCCTAAGCAAAGGATAACTAGGGTTTTCCCTAAACCCTAGATCCCTCAGCTATATAAGGAGCCTACTGGTTCACATTTTGGTCACTCTTTCTTTTGAAGAAACCCTAAGGCCGAGATTTTGCATACTCCCTCTCCCCTCTCTTTTCTACTTTCCTTCTTGCTAGTTTGGGTGTGATTCCATTAGAGGCATTACACTTGTGGTGCTAAGCTTCCAAGAAGATCAAGATCAAGATCAAGATCAAGATCAAGATCAAGATCAAGGGAATTTTCAATTGTTTACTATAACAATTGAAAGGTATGTAACTCCTAACCCTAGTTTGTTAATTTCAATATTTGCATCCTCCTCTAGGGTTCTTATTTTGCAATTCAAAGTTATATTTTCAATAGTTAAAACATAGATCCAAAGTAGGTTGCATGTGAACTTAGGAATTGTTTTTCTAGTTTATTTGTTTTACATAAAACCCATCACAACGAACCCCATAACGGTAATGCCTCCAAATCTTGAGAGCAAACACCACTGCCCCAGCTCTAAATCATGCGTAGGATAGTTAGCCTCATGAGGCTTCAACAGCCTAGAGGCACAAGCTATCACACGACCTCGCTGCATCAACACTGCTCCCATACCTGTGATCGACGCATCACAGTAGACTACGAAATCCGATACTCCCTCTAGCAGGGTTAGAATCGGTGCCTCACACAATCTCTGCCTGAGGGTCTCGAATGTTGCCTGCTGCTCAGGCCCCCAGCGAAACACCACTGACTATTTAGTAAGTCGGGTGAGCGGTATAGCTATCTTCGAGAAATCCTGGATAAATCTCGTATAGTACCCTGCCAAACCTAGGAGGCTCCGAATATCAGATCGAGACTTCAGGGCCTCCCACTACATCACAACCTCTATCTTAGCCGGATCTACCAGTATACCATTCTGGTTGACGAGATGCCCAAGGAACTGCACCTCGCGCAACCAGAACTCACACTTGGAGAACTTTGCGAAAAGCCTTTCCCTCCTCAAGGTCTCCAGCACCTCCCTCAGGTGCTCCTCATGCTGCTCCTGCGTCTTGGAATAAACCAAGATGTCGTCTATGAATATTATCACAGACCGATCTAGCATCGGCCTGCACATGCGGTTCATGAGGTCCATGAACGCGGCTGGAGCGTTGGTGAGCCCAAACGGCATCACCACAAACGGCATCACCACAAACACATAATGACCATAGCGGGTCCTCAAAGCCGTCTTCTGCACATCCTCATCCCTAACTCGCATCTGATGATATCCGGAGTGCAAATCAACCTTAAAGAACCAAGATGCTCCCTGAAGCTGATCAAACAAGTTATCTATCCTCGAGAGTGGGTAACGGTTCTTCACCGTTACCGTATTCAACTCCCGGTAATCTATACACATACGGTGCGACCCGTCCTTCTTCTTTACGAACAAAATCGACGCTTCCCAGGGCGAACTGCTCGGCCTGATAAAACCCTTGTCCAGCAGCTCTTGTAGCTGCATACACAACTCCTGCATCTCTGGGGGAGTTAACCGATATGGTGCCTTGGCTATTGGAGCCACACCAGGAATCAAGTCAATCCTGAACTCAACCTGCCTCTCCGGGGGTACTCCCGGCAAATCCTCTGGAAATACATCCGGGTAGTCTTTCACTACCGGAACATCGTCAACTGTCATCTTGCCCTTCTCCCGAGCGTCTAGAACATAGGCAATGTAGCCGACGCAACCCTGGTGGAAGTAGCGCCTCGCTCTCATTGCTGAACAAAGAACTGGTCCGCGCTGTGGCCTCTCGCCTTGAATCACTAACTCTCCCCTACTGGGTGTGCAAACCCTAACTAACTACAACTCATAATCAATCATTTCCCCATTGGGGCTCAGCCAACCCAGGGGAATAGGGACCAAGTCCACCGAAAACTGCTCCTTGAATAACTGAAGGTAACATCCTCTGTGCACTCTCGCAACCCTAACGGTCCTATCATCTGCGATCTCGACCTCAAGTAGACAATCCAGCTCCCCTAGAGCTCTGCTAAACCTCTTGCTAAGCGCAAGTGAAACGAATGATCGGGTAGCCCCCGAATCAAACAATACTGTGCCTGAAATGCCGGTCACTAGGAATGAGCCTATATAAAACATACTATCATAAGAAACAATCAATAATAAATGCAGAGATAAGGAAAAAGACATACCAGTCACCACATGAGGAGTCGCTCGCGCCTCCTCTACTGTCAGCTGAAATGCACTACTCTTCGCCACTAGCATCTCAGCTCGGACCTGGCGGCCGTCTGTAATCCTCATGGTAACAGGGGCAGGTGCTGACACCTTCCCTGCTGCAGCTAAACTCGAACATTGGGACTTCTTATGTCCCCTCTGATTGCAATGGAAGCAAATCAGATCGGATACCGCGGTGGCGGTAGTAGTAGCTGTACAATCTCTGCTCATGTGCCCAGTCTGACCGCACTTATAGCAGCCGGCACTCCCTGGCTTGCACGCCCCATTGTGCAATCTCCCACACTTTGCCACACCGACCGTGGCTCTGCTGACTCCTGGATTTGTGATATGAAACCTTGGGCTTTTTGCCCGAACTCCCTGAACCTGAAGGCGCCTCTGGCTTCCTTTTTCTCTCCAACTCAAGGTCAATCTCTCTTTCCCGAGCCCTAGCAATCATGTCATCCAGCGGTTTACAGCTGGACTGGCTCACAAACTGGAAGATGTCACTCTGTAGCATCTCATGATAACGGGCCTTCTTGATTTCCTCATCAGCTGTGTACTGAGGAACGAGAAGCAGCCTTTCCCTGAACTTGGCGGTAATCTCCGCCACTGTCTCTGTAGTCTGGGTGAGATCCTGAAACTCCCTGGCTAACTGTTGCACCACAATAACCGGTGCAAACTCATCTTTGAACCTGGCTGTAAAGTCAGCCCAGGTCATAGCATCCAAATCTGCGTCATTTCCAATGCCATGTCCTTCAGGAGACAGGATGCTAATCTAACCTTGTCCCCTTCGGGACACCTGCTGGTGCAGAATGCGTTGGCCACATCTGTCAACCATCTGGTACTCGCTATGGGGTCTCGTGACCCGTGATAATCTAGAGCTCCACATGCCCGGAACTCCCTGAAAGTAAGCGTGTGCGACCCTGTCATGACCGCCACCTCAGCACGAAATGTGCCTAGCTTTTCCTCCATCAACTCTAGTATACCCTCCTTATCGAACAAAAGGTCACTGGAGTCTGCTCAAGGATGATACAAGTAACCTCTGAAGTGAAGAACTCTCTAGTCTGCTCATCCAACTGTTCGGCCCCCGAGCCTGATCCTGATCCCTCCCCAGCACCTGAACTGCCGCCTGCTGGTCTAAGGCGTAAAACCACCATTCTGAAACACATTACGATAAACGTCAGAAACACTGATATATCTCGAGGTATCACTACTACTACAGCCTTTCCGGTCTTGTCTCAACCTTCCTTGATTCAAGTACGGATCCTCTGCTTCTAGTAGTATGGGCCCATACTACCTTCCACATCTATCTGTACCTTCCTCAAGGACCACCTTGACTCCACCAAGCCACTACCACTGCTGCTGATCTTTGCTACTCTCATCCTAGGTTTGCCCTAGGGAAATCTCTGACTTAACTAAAACCTATCCTCAGCCGCTGAAGGCCTCCTTGTAATGCCAATTAGTCATCACCTGAATACCATCACATGTGACGAGGCTCGGATAATCCTTCGAGTAAAAGACTTGTTCCAACAACGGTTAGACTCAAACAAGAGTTGCGTAGTAGGGCCAAATCCAACACTCTGAGATTATTCAACCCTGATCACATGCGATGTGACGTATTCACCTAATGGCTAACTCCCATTATTAGGAGTCCCACAAATCACAAAGCAAGCAGCATTTGGACATAACAAACTACTCAAGGAATTCTATCCTCATAACGAGAAACTGTACTAGCATACAATGCTAAGCTCATAATATCTGGCATAACCTAACAGGCTATCCTACTGCTGTATACTCAATACTAGCATGCAATTGTCATAAATTTGGAACACATATAGCAGGCACATAAGGCATCTTCCTAGATCCTTAGTCCTATTCTAGCATGCTGTTCTACTGAAACTGAAACAGATAATCATAACATAATCTTGTATAGGTAATTTGGGAGTACTTACTTGAGCTCGGCTGATCGCATGCACCACACCCTTTTCTCGTTTTCAAAACTCTTTTCTTTTTAAGTCTTTTCCTCAAAAATTCTTTTGAAAACATTTTTCTTTCAAAAATCTTTTTACTATTTCCCTTAGTTTGAGTTCAGTCACACCCGTAAGTGTGCCCAAATCCCTGAAACCAAGGCTCTGATACCAACTTGTAACATCCCAAAATACGACCCAAATTTTTTTTATTTAATCATGACTAAATCATTATATCAATGTCATAAAATAAAAACCCATACATCAATATCTCAAAACCATAATAAAGTATCATGAGAAAACTGTATCAAATCATATCTACGAAAAGCTGAATCAACTCCCAGGACAAAAGCTGAAGCGGTGGTATATGCGATGCCATCATCCGGAGCTCTTCCCTTTACTTGTGGAAGTGCCTGAAACCAAAACTGAAACTGTAAGGACGAAGCTTAGTGAGCTCCCCCAAACTACCCTATATCATACAATAACATATAAAGCACATACTGGGCCTTGCCCACTGCATCAGACCGAAATCCGGAAACTGCATTAGACCGAAGTCCGGAACTAACCAGGGCCTTTCCCTCTGCATCGGACCGAAGTTTGGAAACTGTCTCGGACTGAAGTCCGGAACTGACTGCATCGGACCGAAATCTGGAACTGACTGGTACCTTGTCCCCTGCATCGGACCGAAGTCCGGAACTAACTGCATCAGACCGAAATCCGGAACTGACTGGGACCTTGTACCCTGCATCGGACCGAAGTCCGGAAACTGACTGAGCATAACAAAGCATAGCATAAACATATCAACTAGCAAAAGCACATATACTAGATACCGCATCGGACCGAAGTCCGGAACACATAACACAAAACATGCTTGAATCACAAGACTACTGCATCGGACCGAGGTCTAGAAGTACTTCTAACTAAAAGGGCCGGCATTGTGGCTGTAGACCCGTTCCTACTGGAAGGAAACTCACCTCGTAACGCTGGCTGCTGAGGTGCTAAATCTGAGACTGTCTGACTGCTGCTCCGGAACTCCCCGACAACAAATCCCATAAACACTAAATCAAATACTGATAACTAATCTCAGGGTAAAATGACTATTTTACCCTTGGTCAAAGTCAACTTCTTGGTCAAAGTCAACTTCTTGGTCAAAGTCAACTTCCTGGTTGACTCTACTCGCCGAGTCCTACTATGAACTCGCCGAGTTCCCGAGCTCACACTTCTCTAACTCGCGACTCGACTCGCCGAGTCCCTCTACTTCCGGATCCTTGTTCTAACTCATTGAGTCCTCTTCCACTCGCTGATTCAACTCACAACTCTAAAATCGGAGATATCAGGAGGGTTTGCGCTCTGACTCGCCGAGTCCAAGAACAACTTGTCGAGTCCTATGGATGTCCTCACTAAACAGTTGATTCTAATCGATTCCAGTGCATCCAATTCATAGATCTGAGCTCCTAGGGCCGATATAACACGTAAAGTTGCCAACTTTACGTACATGCATTGAGTTATGAAGCTAAAACACCAAAATAAGCTAGAAATGGGTACCTAAGGTTTGGAACAAGGACTTGATTTGCATAAAGGTAGCTACTTTGAGCTCCTGGGGCTTAATGATGTCAAGATCTATAGCTCACTACCCTAAGGGAGCTCCAATCTCGAGTTTAGACCTTGAAATATCCCAAAAGTGGCAAAACAAGCATATATGAAGATCTACTAGGAAAATGAACAAGGTACAGGATTTATTACCAGATGCAATAGCAAATGGAAGCTAGATTCTGGATCAACTTCTTCTCCTTTGCACCTTATCTCTTTTCTTCTCTTCTATACTTCCAGGAATACACCAAAACACTCAAAATCAAGAAGGAATCACTCAAGCTCACCAGTGGAAGGCTAGGGTTTGAGAGGGAAACGCTCTAAGGGTGCTGGAGGCTGGGATGAGGGCTATAACGATGTTTAACTAGGGTACAAACCCTAAAGATTAGGGTTTCCTCGAGATTGGCCTACTCGTCGAGTCCAGGTGTGGACTCGCCGAGTAGATCACTTAAAACCCGCGTCCAACTTGGCTTCTAATCGATGAGTTAGGGCTACTACTCGCCGAGTAGCTCTTTATAAAAGACATTTAATGACTTAATACGTACCATGAATGGGCGTTACAGTTACATTAGTAAAGTTTCTATGCTTATCGCGGGGTAGAACACTATTATTATCAGGATGAGATATATATTATTTTTATATATCTTGAGGACTTACCATCCTCTTATTCCTGATTGTTTCTGGAGAAAGATGCCTCCTCGACCAAGACCCATCAGAAGTAACGACAACACTCCGCCACCACCACCACCCCTTCAGTTCGACCCCGTCATGTTTCAGGCAGCAGCTACAGCCGCCGTGACGGCAGCAATGGCACAAGTGAACTCTGGTGGGGCTGGAGGTGGAACCGACCCTCAAAAACAAGACGGAAGTCAGGGACAACAAAAGGAATGTTCCTATAAGGACTTCATGACCGCGAAACCCAAGTCCTTCGATGGAAACAGAGGAATCATCGCTCTGACTCGATGGTTCGAGAAGATCGAATCCATCTTTGAAATTTGCGACTGTTCCGAAGCCAACAAGGTGAAGTTCGCCGCCTGTACCTTCACTGACAGAGCTTTGACCTGGTGGGTTGGGAAAGACTGAAGGAACTCATGCTAGCTGAATACTGCCCGAGGGGCGAGGTGCAAAAGTTGGAGCACGAAGTTTGGAACTTGAAGATGAAGGGTTTTGACATTGTTGCTTACACTGCTAGATTCGGTGATCTGGCACTTCTCTGTCCGGGAATGGTCACCACGGAAAGCAAGAAAATTGAGAGGTACATCTGGGGGCTGACACAAGCCACCAAGGGAAATGTCTTGGCTGCTAGACCGACTACATTTGAGAGCGCCAAGGATCTGGCACAAATTCTGATCGATAATGGGGTTGATCTAATCGAAGTGGCAACTGTTTCTGAGCCACAGAAGGAAAGTGATGGGAAGAAGAAGAAATCATGGAACAAACATAAGGGTCAGTCTTCGCAGGAGCTCTCCAAGAAACAACAAACAGTGGTAGTTCATGCTGTTACTGCTCCTACTGCTGCCCTAACTACTGTTCCAACCACCCAAACTCCTACTGGTGTTTATGCTAGGAAATTACCTTTGTGCAGCAAGTGTAACTTCCATCATCACGGACCCTTCCGTGAGTTGAGTTGCAATAACTGTGGGAAGAAGGGTCACACAACTCGATACTGCAAGGTGCCAGCCCAACCCACCAACCAGACTGTAGGAGCAGGTGCTGGTCAAGCTTGTTATGGATGTGGAGAGGTTGGGCATTTCAAGAGAAATTGCCCCAAGGCAACGATTGGTGGAAATACAGGGAGAGTCTTGGAAATGGGCCAGAATGAAGCGGTCGCTGATCCTACCGTTGTTACGGGTACGTTCCTCCTTGACAACTATCATGCATGAATTCTTTTCGATTTTGGTGTGGAAATGAGTTTTGTTAGTCATGCATTCAAACATCTAATCAAATGTAAATCCTAGCCTTTAACCTAAACGTTCACCGTCAAGATGGCTAACGGAGAGAAAGAGAGCGCGAACGACATATTCCTAGGATGTACTCTTACCTTAGGCGATCATTCCTTCCCTATCGATCTTATTCCTGTATCTATCAAGAGTTTCGGTGTGATTATTAGTATGGATTGGTTGAGCCCTAATCGTGCTGATATCCTTTGTTTCAAAAAAGCTATTCGCCTTAACCTTCCCTCTGGCGAAGCCATGATTTATGGTGACAAACTTAGTTCGAAACTTCGTATCATCTCGTGCATCAAAGCTCAGAAGTACCTACGGAAGGAATGCTATGCGTTTCTAGCTCATGTTGTTGATGGGACACAAAAAGTTAAAAACCCCGAGAGCATCCCTGAAGTCTGCAACTTTCCTAAAGATCTCCCAGGAATTCCTCCCGAACATTAAGTCGAGTTTCGTATCGACTTAATCCCCAGAGCTACTCCTGTAGCTAAGTCTCCCTACCATTTAGCGCCAGCAGATATGCAAGAATTATCCAGTCAGCTCAATGAGCTGATCAGCAAAGGATTCATAAGGCCGAGTTCCTCACCCTGGGGAGCTCCGATCTTATTCATGAAAAAGAGAGATGGATCCTTTCGGATGTGCATTGACTACCGAGAACTGAGTAAGCTGACCATCAAGAACCGATATCCCTTGCCCAGAATTGACGATCTCTTTGACCAACTTTAGGGAGCCAGTTATTTCTCAAAGATAGATCTAAGATCAGGGTACCATCAGTTGCGAGTCCACGAGAATGATGTGCCTAAGACAGCATTCCGAACTTGCTTTGGACACTACGAATTTGTAGTAATGCCCTTTGGCTGACCAACGCACCGACAATATTCATGGACCTGATGAATCAAGTGTTCCCCCCTTTCTTAGACAAGTTCGTGATCGTGTTCATCGATGACATACTTGTCTATTCACGGAGTGAGAGTGATCATAAACACCACTTGAGACAGGTGTTGGAAACATAAAGGGCGGAAAAGCTATATGCGAAGTTTTCAAAGTGCGAATTTTGGATCAGGAAGGTATATTTCCTTGGGCACGTGGTTAGCAAGGAAGGTATTCACGTAGACCCTTCCAAGATCAAAGCGATAGAGAATTGGTCTACACATAAAACACCCACAGAAATCTGACAATTCTTGGGCCTCGCGGGCTATTATCGCAGGTTCATCCAGAACTTCTCCAAAATTGCTAAGCCCTTAACTACCCTGATACAGAAAGGTGTAACCTTTAGTTAGGGAGTCAAGCAAGACAATGCATTTCAAACATTAAAGCATGCCCTGTGTAGCGCACCTATCTTGTCCCTGCCCGAAGGGATGAAAGACTTCTTGGTCTATTGTGATGCATCCATTCAGGGCATAGGCTGTGTCTCATGCAGCAAGCAAAGGTCATCGCCTATTCCTTGAGGCAGTTGAAGACACACGAGGTCAATTACACAACTCACGATCTAGAGTTGGGAGCAGTTGTCTTTGCATTGAAAATCTGGAGACACTATCTCTATGGAACCAAGTGCACTATCTTCACCGACCATAAGAGCTTGCAACACATCCTTGATCAGAAAGAGTTAAATATGAGACAGCAATGATGGTAGAGCTACTCAATGACTATGAGTGCAAAATTCGCTATCATCCCGGCAAGGCCAATGTGGTAGCAGATGCCCTCAACCGAAAGGAATATTCCGGGCGAAAGGTGAAGTCATTAAAAATGACCATTCATTCCCATCTATCCGCACAAATCAGGGAGGCTCAGTAGGAAACCTTGAAACCAGAGAAAGTGATGGATGAAGCATTGAGGGGAATGGACAAGAACTTAGAGGTTAAGGGAGACGGAGTGTGCTATTTCATGAACCGGATCTGGACCCCAAAGTTCGGTGGGTACAGAGAGGTTGTCATGAATGAGGCTCACAAGACGAAATACTCCGTTCACCTTGGTTCAGATAAGATGTATTTGGATCTCAAATAGCTCTATTGGTGGCCAAACATGAAAGCGGAGATTGCAACCTTTGTGGGCAAGTGCTTGACTTGCGCCAAGGTGAAGGTGGAATACCAGAAGCCATCAGGTTTACTTCAGCAGCCAGAAATACCTGAGTGGAAGTGGGAAATGATAGCAATGGATTCTATCACCAAGTTACCTAGATCCCCGAGTGGGCACGACGCCATCTGGGTGATTGTCGATCGGTTTACTAAATCCGCCCACTTCCTGCCAATCAAAGAAAACTTCAAGATGGAGAGACTTACATGGATCTACATGCAAGAAATAGTTCGCCTTCATGGGGTACTTGTATCCATTATCTCTGACCGAGATAGCAAGTTCACCTCAAGGTTCTGGCAATCGCTTCAGAAGGCACTTGGAACTAAGTTGGATATGAGCACTGCTTATCATCCTCAGACTGATGGACAAAGTGAGAGAACAATTCAGACATTGGAAGATATGCTGAGAGCCTGCATCATCGACTTCGGCGGGTCGTGGGACACTCATTTTCCTTTGGTTGAATTTTCCTACAACAACAGCTATCATACTAGCATCAAGGCCGCGCCATTTGAAGCCCTCTACGGCCGCAAGTGCAGATCCCCTCTATGTTGGGCTGAAGTAGGTGACACGCAGTTAGTCAAGGGTCAAGTCCCTGACAGCACTCTCAAGGGTCCTAAAATCATCCGAGAGACAACAGAAAAGATCGTACAAATCAGAGAGCGACTGAAAGCATCTCGGGATAGACAAAAGAGCTACGCCAATAAGAGACAAAAACCCTTGGAAATCCAGGTCGGTGACCGCATCCTTCTGAAGGTCTCACCCTGGAAAGGCATGATGTGTTTCGGAAAACATGGAAAGCTAAACCCAAGATACGTTGTTCCATTCAAGATGCTTGCTAGGATCGGTCCCGTAGCATACAAACTCCAGTTACCTCGAGAGCTCAACAACATCCATCCTGTCTTCCACATGTTGAACCTAAAGAAGTCTCTGTCTGATGAGACACTTATGATTCCTCTTGACGATATCGAATTAGATGAGGGGCTACACTTCATGGAAGAACCTGTCGAAATCATGGATCGGGAAGTCAAACGTACAAAACAGAGTCGCATCCCGATAGCGAAGGTCCGCTGGAATGCTAAGCGGGGTCCTGAATTCACTTGGGAGCGTGAGGATTCAATGAAGCAGAAATACCCCCATCTCTTTCCAAGTTCATGATTGTACTTTATCCTAGAATTTCATTTCAAGACGAAATTCATTCTAACGAGGGGATGATGTGACAACCCGGAATTTCAATCTTGTACATTTAATCAATTCAATCAATATTCAACTTGTTTTTGTCAATTTCTAGTGCTATTCAAAGGGTCATTTAAGTGTTCTAAGCTTGTATATATAACCAAGGTTGAGTTTAGGAATGAGTCGGAGTGTTGAATAGTGAAAAATTGGGCCATACACACCTCTTGGAGGAGTGTTCGGCCGTACACACGGGTGTGCGGCTGCACACCCACTCCCTTGGCAGCACACTCACTTTTGGGCTGCACCTTTACCCCTATATAAACGGTAGCCCCCTTGATTTCATTCCTTTAGCACCATGGCATCACACAACATCATTTCCTCTCAAGTTTCTCCAAATTTGAACCTTCCAAAGCTTCAAAAACGTGAGTAGTCCATCCCTTAACTTGTTGTGCATGAAGAACCTCTTGATCTAGTTCTTGAATCATTAAAGTCCCATTATGTTCTTCATCTCGTTGAAGGACTGCGGCCACACACTCATGTGTGCGGCATCATACTCCAGTGTGCGGCAGCACACTCCTATGTACGCCAGTACACTCATGTGTGCGGCAGCACACTCGTGTGTGCGGCAGCATACTCCTGTGTGTGGCTACACACTCATGTGTGCGGCAGCACACACATTTGTGAAACCATACGCACACACACCATAAGACCACAAACCCATTCCTAAGACCCTAAACTTGTACTACAACCAAGTATGGGCCTAGGACTTCATGGATGCAAGTATGGACCTTGAAAACACCTCAAAGACACCTTCCATCATGAGTGTACGGCCGCAAACCCTTTGGGCCGCACACCCATGGTTGTACACACCTTTAAAGTGGCCATACACCTCACTCATGCAATCCTTTGAGGTCCTAACATTTAGTGCAAGTAGTCCCAAGTTCTTAGAATGGTTCTTCGTCAAATCTAGTGGTGAAATACCATCATTTGAATCCTTTATGTGTCATTACTTGTTGATTAAGATCAAATCGTGTTCAAGGCTACACTTGAGCATCCCGCATTCCGTATCGATCCTTCATTCAAATCACCTGAGGTGAGTTCATACCCCTACATTTTTCCATATTTTTAATGTTTTCAGGGGGGGGGGGGGGGGGATACAAGCTAAACATAAATGTTTTCAAAACTCATGAAATTCTCATACTTTAACCGTTTTGTATTGTGTTGAGCATAAGGGTTGTTTTTCACTAAAATTTCATAGTTTTTCGGATTCGCTATTCACTACTTTACTCATGCAAACTATAATCGGTATTGTTTGGGATTTTCTAAACATAACAAGTATAGAAACTTTCACTACTAAACGTATGCACTAAGAACAAGAATAGTTTACAGTTTGCACCACTACTCTATCATGTTTTTCATAACTATAATTATCTCTACGAATGATATACATTCTGATTTTCACTACGGTAGAACGCTATTACACTAGATGTAAACTAGATTGTACGATACTGTGAGGAGCTACTTCACTACTGTACCCATAGGTGTACAGGGATAAATCCTATCATAGTATAACCAGAGTCTCCTGGAGGGAGAGCATGAGATTTCTGAATTGATCTATTCGGGACTGACAATCCCACACCCGAATTACTAGCTACAGGTGGGCAGGCATGCCCAGGGTGACAAATGTCATTTAACTCGATACCTAAAGAATGTTATAAAGGTCTCTAGTCATATCAAGTATGGTTATACAACGGTTTTATTTATACTAAATAGAACTAAAACACACTACGTATACAGGCCAAAGCCAGGGTTTTAAAACAGAAACAATTATGCAATGGCTTCACATACAAAATACTTATACTTCATGATTAGCTTTAGCTAGTCACATGTGACAACCGTCAAAATCAAGTCAAAGTCAAAGTCAAAGTCAAGTCAACAAGTCAGACCGGTCAATTTGTATAATACTTGTATGATTAAAAGTTATTCTATGAAACCATACATTTGTATGTCATGAATTCAAGTTGTCTCGGTAAATCTATGTTTTTATCAATGTGAAACCCTAACAAAGGAGTTAAACGGACCCTTTCGGGGACTTAAAATAATCATAAACGAAGTATAACGGGGTCCACGGACCTTGCTTTGCAAGATTATTCGATAAAAATGGCTAAAAATGAACCTCTCTCAAATCTCTCCCAAATCTCTCTCAAAGTCTCTCAAAACTGTTTATAGTCATCCGGGTCATCCCGACCCTTAACGTGGCCAAAAATCGCGCAAAACGGGGACTTATATTGAAAAATAGCCATTTAGAGCCGAAACTCCTCTTAGGAGCCGAAACCTTGTTAGAGCCGAAGCCTTGTCAGAAGCCGCTCAGACTGAATCAGCAGAGAGGACCGAACAGTAGTGAGGACTGAACCCAGCAGCGAGGACCGAACATCGCCCCTCGCACCCCTTCCGACTTTCGGTTCCCTCTCGGTTTTTCTTCCCTTCTCTCGTTTTCTCTTCCCTTCTCTCGTTTTCTTTTCCTACTTTCGGTTCTCAGCTCTTAGGAGCCCAACGTCGCAGGTTCGGTCCCTAACTTCCGATTTTCGACTACTTTCGCCTCCTAAGCCCGTTTTGACGTTTTTGACGGGATTTTTTCACCAAATTCATATTTTTATCATTTTTAACCCCCAGAACTATTATTTTATTTATTTCCCAAGGATTTATTAATTTAAAATCATTATTATATATTAAGAGGATAATTACCCCACAAGTGGGTCAAGTGTGCCCACTTGGCTTCCATGTGTCACCCTCCCACTTGCCAACTTATCCACATCACACAAACCAATGCACACATCACTTCAAACTCCCAACTTGCTCCAGAAACTCCCCTATATAAAGAAATCCCTGGAGAACTTCTTGATTTACTTGATCATTCCCACACTCTTACACATTTCTTACCACCCAAAGGAGCTTATTTTCTCTCAAACTTCTAGCCACTTTTTAGAAGTGTTCTTGAGCCATTACTTCATTTCTTTGTAAGTATTTCCTCTAAAATCAAGTGTTATTCCATGTTTTCGTAACATCCTCGATTCATCTACACATATTCTAACGCAAAAGAATCGTTCTTAGGATCATCCAAGCTTTTACGTGTTCATCAAGTGATCTTGTCTTGATACTCCTCGTCTTCACCTTCCACTATTCCAAGAATCACTAAAGGTGAGTTCATACCCCTACATTCTCTAGTTTTCTAGTTTTCTTTAGTTTTCAGGGGGCACCACAAACGGTAATACTATTGATTTAGAAAACAAGCGTTTTATTAGAAACTACGTGAACATGTTAATGATTAAAATTGTGAGGCATTCATCTTCGGAGTACTCTTTAGTACTACAGAAAAGTCTTGTAGTTATAGCCAGAATCTCTTATAGGGAGAACGCGATAATTGTGTATAGACCTATATTGGGTTTTGACAACCCGCACCTGAGCTGCTTGCAACAGTTAGACTGGCAGGTCTGGGATGACAAGTTTCATAACATTCCGACGTGTGAAGAACGTCGTGTACGAGGTCCTCGAGTCATAATATGGTTATAAAAACTCACATGGGAAAATTAACAAGCACACCGTTCACGGGAATTTAATGATTTTACGAAAAGGAGTTTTATTTAAATATAAAACCACATATAATTATGATGATTTACTTACATATACTAAGTCTTGGTTCAGTTAAGACTACACTAAACCTTTTAGAAAATTTTGGATTTTCTGGAAACAAAGTTATAATAAACTTCAAGGAACAACATGCATTTTACATTGATAAATTGCTTATGAACTCACCAACTTTAATGCTGATACTCTTTCAAAAACAACTTGTATTCTTAGGTAATCAGTAATACAGGTAACCACAAGACTTTTGAAGGCAAGACGCTAAGGCGTAGATTTCTTTTGAACTATTTTTGACATCATATGTAATTTATTTGGAAACATGTATTTTTGCAACGATGTAACCTTTTAAATTATATTTTATGATGGTTGTGTTTACTTTCTTCACTATGGTTATGATACTGAACATGATGTCCTCCGCCCCCGAACGTTTCCGCCGTTTCGTTTTGGGGGTGTGACAGATTGGTATCAGAGCTTTGTTTATAGTGAACTAAGTATATCGAACCACGTAAGATATATACAAACTATAAATACAACGGGAAAAAATTCTCTGATGTAGCCTTTCAAAAAATACTTTTAAGAATAAAAAATTGTATTTTTATAAAAAGTATTCATACAATCGCACTCACTAGTTCAGTATCATAAAATACATAAAAGTATTGAGAGAAGTTGGACACCATGATTTAGTTTTGGGATATGTAGTCAGGTCTTGGACGAATAGAGCGTGATCAATTATATTTAGCCAAGGTATGACCAACATATGCCGAGGAAGGATCATGATGAGCAACAAGTCTTCAACTTACCAAAAGCCTCAAGAATCAAACGTAAAAATACTATAGGAGTATTTTAACACAAAAACCATATTAAAGAACTTTATTAATTTGCGTTAACTAACTTCTTTTGACGCAACATCCTTTTTATCCCTATTCTCGTATTGGCGTAATGGTAGGATTTCATTTTCCGGGTGACCCCTGCTTCCCCAACCAAGGGAATGCCGGTTGGATCGATGAAGAACCCATGGAGGATGAAGAACCCATGGAGGACGAAGAGCCTATAGAAGACGAAGAGTCGGTAGACAGTGAAGAGGAAGAAGACTCAGATGGAACCGACTTCAAAACCAAATTTTACAATCCACACCCTTCCCCTGTCACTCCGCAACACTTCCAAGGCCCGACGCCCCAATGGGCTGAGACTATACATAGATGGAGTCGAGAGCAAGGTCAACAACCTCCTTATGGCATGCAACGAGGTTTCTACGACCTCAGCAGAGGAGGGTCAGCCGACATAGCCCTCCCTATAATGGTTCACCGTGTCGCACGCCATGAAGAACAAACTAGGATAAACATCCGCCACCTCATGGAAATAGGTGCAACCAGCCAAGTCAACTGCGTTCACATCCACCAGATTAACGAAGAACACGATCGAACTCGAGACCGCACCGAAGTTCTTCGAAGGGAAATGGTCGCAACCCCAACCGAAGTACAAGAACTTCAGAAACACCGCACCACGTTAGAAGAACGCCTGACAGAAGCAGAATGCCAAGCGGAAGAATCTAGAGCTGAAATGAGGGAAACCAGGAACCTCATGTCTTCACTTCGTGGTCCTCAAAGCTTAGGCCGTCGCAAGTAGTACTTGCACTGCTCGCTCCAGTTTAATCTAGTTTTGCGGATAAGTATTACTATTATTTTCTAGTATGTTATGTCCGACCCCCCGAGTTAAGTGTTTACACTTCTGGGATCTGTTAGGCGGTCAAAAATTTTCTGTACATTGATGTAACCTAGACCCTTATAGGGTCAAAATTTCCCAATATTGTATACTAAGTTATATCAATGAAATTGACACGCTATTTGCTTTATCACATCAAGTTCATGATAAGGATTGTTTTTAGACTAAATTTACTGGTGTCCAATTTATGATTGTTTGAATTATAAGTCAAATTGTATAATTAAGACCATGTCGACCTAGAAATGGTGGTTCCGCCTTGGATCCTGTTCCTTGTTTGGTTGTGGACCCAGCCACCCAGGGCAGACCCATTAGATTCGAAAGTTTATTTAATCTTAATTATATGTAAATATTATACATCAAACGATTTATAGATGGGCCAATATGGATTCTATCACAGACATTTCATGTAAATCAAATCTATCAGCATTCATAAAGTCTATATTCTATTATCTATAGACCTCCAGTATGGATGGATTCATACAATTCAAGTCAAAATCATGATGCATTTAAAGAACTAATAATGTTTTGTTTAACTCTCGACTTTTGAGTATTGTCAAAGACTTATTGTCTTTTCATTCTTGATATGGCAGGAAATGCCACCTCATAGAAATCCCAGACGTGGCGGCGCCACAGGAGCTGCACCACCACCTCCACCACCTTTTTAGTTCGACCCAATAATGTTTTAGGCTTCCATAACAGTTGCAGTAGTAGCCGCTATATCCATTTGGGTACCAATAATGCGGATGGTGCGAGTAATGGTCCCACAATTTCTAACAACGGGGACAATCAGGGTCGCTCGAGAGAGTGTACCTACAAAGACTTTACTAATGCGAAACCCAAAGCGTTCAATGGGAGCGGAGGTGTCATAGCATTGCTGCAATGGTTCGAGAAAAACGAATCCATCTTTGAAATATGTGCATGCCCTGAAGCAAACAAGGTCAAGTTTGCAGCTTGCACATTCTCTGAAAGGGCACTCACTTGGTGGAATGGACACGTCAAGACATTGACACTTCCGGTGGCTAACTTGATAACATGGGAAGACCTGAAAACCATGCTGATGAAGGAGTACTGCCCAAGGGGCGAGATACAAAAGCTGGAAGAGGAACTTTGGGGTCTCAGAATGACAGGCTCCGACATTCTGTCTTACACTTCAAGATTTAATGATCTAGCCATACTGTGTCCAGGAATGGTTCCGTCAGAAAGCAAGAAGGTTGAAAGGTACATTTGGGGACTATCTTCCCAACTTCAAGGAAGTGTATTGGCCTCAAGGCCAACTACCTTTGATAGTGCCAAAGAACTGGCACAACAACTCATCGATCATAAAGCCAGTCATGGCACTGTGACAACCACCTCCGAGCAAGCTAAAGGAGGAAACAACAAAAGGAAGTTTTGGAACAAGAAGAACAGTCAACCTGCTCAGGACCCTGCCAAGAAACAACAAGTGGTTGCTATAAATGCCGTCACAACTACTGCCAACCCAACTCCGATAAGGCAATACACCGGGAACCTGCCAAAGTGCAACAAATGCAAATTTCACCATAATGCCGCTTGCCGTGAAATGAATTGCACCAACTGTAACAAAAAGGGGCACACCGCTCAATTTTGTAAAGCTCTAGTCTAACAAAACACACAAGCTACCAACGTAGGAGCAAGTCAAACCTACTATGGTTGTGGCGAGGCAGGACACTTCAAGCGGAACTGCCCAAAGGCAAGAAACCCCAACACTGGTGGAGTGGGTAGAGTTATGGCGATAGGTCATGAGGAAGCAATTGCAGACCCAACCGTAGTTACCGGTACGTTTCTCCTCAACAATACATACACATGCATTCTTTTCGATAGTGGCGCGGAGAAAAGCTTCGTGAGCCATCAATTTAAATGCTTGCTTAAACAAAAACCATAAACATTAAAAGATACATTCACTGTAGAGATGGCTAACGGAAAAACAGAGAACACTAACGACATTTACATTAGGTGTACCCTCACACTAAGCAATCATTTTTTCCAAATCGACCTTATGCCAGTCACCATAAAAAGTTTTGATGTTATTATTGGCATGGATTAGTTATGCCCTCACCATGCCAAAATCCTATGTCACGAAAAGGCCGTTCGCCTTAATCTGCCAAATGGTGAAACTCTCATTGTCTATGGCGACAAGCCTAGCTCAAACTTTCAGATCATTTCGTCTATCAAGGCCCAAAAGCACCTCCGAAAGGAGTACCACACCTTCCTAGCCAACATCGTGGATAAGAATCAAGAAGCTAAAAACATAAAGGACATTTTGTAGGTTTGTAATTTCCCTGAAGTATTCCCAAAAGACCTTCCAGGAGTGCCCCTGCTAGACAAGTCGAATTCTGAATCGACCTAATGCATGGAGCTACTCCTGTAGCCAAATCGCCATACCATCTAGCCCCAGCTGAGATGCAGGAACTGTCTAGTCAATTGAATGAACTACTGAGCAAAGGCTTCATTAGACCAGGCTTCTCGCCTTGGGGAGCACCGATTCTGTTCATTAAAAAAAAGGATGGATCGTTCTGTATGTGCATTGACTACCACGAATTAAACAAATTCACCATAAAAAACCAGTACCCTTTGCCTCGAATCGATGACCTCTTGGACCAGCTACATGGAGCAAGCTTCTTCTCAATGATTGACCTTAGATTTGGATACCATCAACTACGAGTTCAAGAAGAGGATTTTCCCAAGACAGCCTTTAGAACGCGCTGTGGTCACTACGAATTTGTAGTGATGCCTTTCGGCTTAACAAATGCACCCGCGATGTTTATGTACAAGATGAATAGGGTGTGTCGACCTTACTTATATAAATTCGTGATTTTTTTCATCAAAGATATACTAGTCTACTCCCGAAGTGAGGAAGAACACAACTAGCATTTACGTTAAGTCCTGGAAACACTGAGGGCGGAGAAATTGTATGCGAAATTCTCAAAGTGCGGGTTCTGGATTCGAGAGGTGGATTTTCTCGGACATGTAGTCACCAAGGAAGGAATACATGTGGACCCTTCAAAGATCAAGCCAATTAAAAGTTGGGCAGCGCCAAGAACACCCAACGAAATCCATTAATTTTTAGGACTCGTCGGTTGCTATCGAAGATTCATCCAAAACTTCTCCAAAATCGCAAAACCACTCACCACCTTGACTCAAAAAGGAGTGACCTTCGCCTGGGAGGATAAGCAGGAGGGTGCATTCCAAACACTGAAATGAGCCCTATGTAGTGCTGCGATCTTGTCCCAACCAGAGGGAACAAAGGACTTTGTGGTTTATTGCGATGCATCAAACCAAGGTCTTGGATGTGTCTTGATGAAATGAGGAAAGGTCATTGCCAACGCCTCAAGACAGCCGAAGACACACGAGGTAAACTATGCGACGCACGATCTCAAACTAGGAGCGGTAGTTTTCGCCCTAAAAATCTGGAGGCATTACCTCTACGGAACCAAGTTCACTATCTTCAACGATCATAAAACCCTTCAGCACATCCTCAACCAAAAAGAACTCAACATCAGGCAAAGACGATGGGTAGAATTGCTAAACGATTACGAATGCGAGATTCGTTATCACCCAGGAAATACCAACGTGGTGGCAGACGCCTTAAGTACAAAGGAATACTCTGGCCACCAAGTAAAGGCACTAACCATGACCATCCATTCACACCTATCCATGAAAATCAAGGAGGCACAAGAAGAAGCCTTAAAACCAAAGAACGTGGCAGGTGAAGCATTGAGAGGAATGTACAAGAATCTTGAAGTCATGGATGACGGAGTTCGTTGTCTCATGAACCGGATCTGGACACCAAAATTTGGTGGATTTAGGGATGTTGTCATGAATGAAGCTCACAAAACTCGTTACTCAGTGCATCCCAGCTCAGACAAGATGTATTCAGACCTCAAGAAGCTGTATTGGAAACATTACAAAAGTCCTAATATGGTTCCCTGCTGCTCCTGCTGGTTCGTTTATTACACTCCTCCGGCTCCTCCGTCATTCTTCTCGGTTGGACACTCTCTCTTGAAGTGTACCATTTCACCGCATAAGTAGCATACTGGGTCTATCCTGGTGCTGGTGATTGAAGGGAGATGCCAGGTCGGGGCCTTACAGAAACGGACGGTATGCCCTTTCTTGTTGCAGTTTTTACAGTGCATCTCCCAACAATCCTCATTGTGATGGAAGCCACATTGGTTACACTTTGGGAGTGATCCTTTATATGGTCTGGCCGGTATTTGGGTGGCAGGCTCCTTCGCTAGTGTTGACGCATGTGTCGTGACTGTTGTTGTAATGGTAGGGGTGGCCACAGGTTGTTGTCTTTTAGTGAATCTTTGAGATTGGTGGCGCTCTTTCATGTTCCAAAACTTTCTCTTCTTGTTCGTAGGTTTGTGGCCTGAGGTATTTTCGCTGGCAGACCCCCGTTGGTGTTCCTGATTGTTACCACAATCTGTATTGTCGGTACCGCTTCCATTTCTGCTGGCGTTGTTAGCATTGAACTGCGCCATGATGGCTGCCACGGCTGCCGTGACTGCAGCCTGAAAAGTAGCAGAATCTATCTGCAGGGTTGGCGCCTTGCTGGTTGGTTGATTTCCCCTTGGTGAAGACATAGCTCTGTTCCACGATGAAAAACGACTTCGTTAGTGGGGATAATTATCTCAAGTGCATTCTTACGATTTATATTCATATATATAAATTTAGGCACATTGATGTACTATCCTTAGTGTTTCTGCTAACGTTCCTGAGACGGATTATGGCAGTGGGTAGGAGTAGGTTTCCTACGGGCGTTAAACTTTACTCATCTTAAAATCATATTTGTCCAAACACACTTGGCTGAGGAGTTTTGATGGGACCCGGTGTATTAGTGCCTGAACGATCGCACTCCATAAGTCTATGAAGAAGGAACTTCCCAACAAAATGTTTAAAGGTGAGATGATAATGAGTTTTTAGAATGGTTATATGTCGCGAGTTTCTAACTAAGTTTTATCTTATATCGATTTGTAACATAATTCGGTCGTTAAGGGCGTTATGAAAACAATTCATAACGAGATTCTTTATATGGTAACTCATGTATTTCAGTAGTTCTGTATCCAGGTGAAGCCTTATACTTGACCCAAGCCAGGTCCTTATTATGACCAATTGAAGTATGTTCTCGAAGGTTTGACCTACATCCTTATGATGCAGTCCTATTATAGAGTAGAAGTAAGTTTAGGAAGTGATCTTATGATGTTTTTTGTTCAAAACCGGGTTTCATTGGTTCGTGAATAACATGATCCAACCTTGGAGAGAGGATTGGGAATGATTCCGGAGCTAAATTACTCTAGTCCAACAACTTGACTAGAGTGGGTTTCAGATAGGCTCCTATGGCAGCATGTTGGGAGTATTCGAACAAGGGGGTGTCACAAAATTTATCTGACTGACAACGTCATTGATGTTTAAGATGTAACAGGCTTGGGAAAATTGACTTTGTAGAGGGTCTTACATCACATCCGGAGCAAGAGAGTTTTGGCCGCCTAAAGGCCTCACTGAAAGTACCAACAGTGCAAGATAGTTCCATAGAGAATGCCACATAAGATATGGATAGGAAAAATGATTCCTTTTTAACATGGAAGAAAGTAAGGCATTTACTACTGGCGGCGGTCATCCCTCTGGTGAACCCCCAGTTCAGCTAGTTGCCGCTCCATATCAAGCATGTGCCTTTCGGACACCCTCTGGCGTACTCGGAGTTCTATGACTTCGGTTCGTGTTTTAGCCAGTGCTTTCATCAAGGTTTCATGGACTTTCTCAGACTTTTCACGAGTGTGCCCAAGGCGATTGGTGCGGATTGTATGTATTCTTGCATTTGCATCAACCTCAGCGACACGATGGAGAGATGTTCTGCCCTGAATCTCGTTTTGGGAAACTCTACGGACCAGGATTGGGAGAATTCTATCTGCTGAGCTTCCTTCGCTTATGTTGTAGAAGCTTCAGTCTCCATTAAACGGCATAGGTTGGTCTTGTTCTTCGCTCTAGGTTTCCAAGCACTCTACCCAATGAGGCGTCGGGCCTTGAAAAGCCGGACGAGGGTTCGGATTTGGAATAAGAGCCCTCGGGGTAGGTTCTCCATTTCAGGTTCGGAGTCAGAACCATCAGCAAGGCCTTCAGCTTGGTGACCATCCACAGGGATTGGGTAATCATTCTCTATCCCCTCTCCGAGCTATTTAGTATTGTTGTGGTTAGGGTAGTACGGGTCGTCGTGGGGATGGAAATCCAACCATGATATCCACGCGAGAAAAGGGAGTATAAGAAATAACTAAGTAGACGTACTAATTAGATAATTATAAGGTGATCTTTATCAGGTACTTCAATTCATTGTTTAGTGCATACCGGTCATATGTATTTGGGATAGGATAGACCTTCGAGTAAGCGACCCTAACTCTAAATCCCCAATCCAACGAGAACAGGAAGTAATGCAAAGATCCACAAATTCTAAGTCTATGACGTCCTGGATACATATAATTTTAATGTGTCCACTAAGCAATTATTGACCTATTGATAAAAATCTATTTAGTTCTCAGGTAAGTACATATAATAATACAAAATACTCCCATAGTATTTTAAACCCATGTTTTGTTCTAATGTTTTCATTGTGGTAGTGTTGGTAAGTTTTTAGACTTGTTGACATATCACAACCATTCTTGGGCATGTGCTAATCACTCCTCGGACCAACATAGTTGATCAGGCTATGCCTCTCCCAAGACTGACCATACATCCCCGAGCTTACCTGTGATATCCAACAATCATTACTTTTGTTTTGTTCTAGAATGATGCTGCCCTTAGTATGTATGCATGCCTGTATACTTTTAATAAGAAACTATTTATTTCTAAAAGTATAGTTGTTTTGAAAACTTTAAATCAGAGACTCTAGTCCCAATGCGTTTATATTTTGTATATCTTATGTGGTTCGATATACTGAGTTCACTATAAACAATGCTCTGATACCAATCTGTCACACCCCCAAACCAAGGATGGTGGAAACGTCCGGGGGTGGAGGACTTCATGTAGAGTATCACAACAACAAGTACAATAGTGCTCAAAGTAAATATAACCATCATAAATATAATTGAAAATGTTACACCAAAGTATATGTTTACAGGATTCAAATCGATCACATTATGATACAAAATGAACTGTTTGACGATTTATCGTCCCATCCTCAAAACGTGGTTGATTTCCTGTTTTCACTGAATTCTTGAGAATACAAGTAGTTTGAAAAAGTGTCAACACAAAGGTTGGTGAGTTCATAAGCTTTTGACAGTAAGAGTTTGAAAATCGATCTTTGTAAGGAGATGTATGTTACCAAGAAAAATCCAATATTTTCTTATAAAAGTAATGTGGTCCTAAATACCAGGACCGAAAATGAACAAGTATTTGTCATACTTAAAGATATGAAAGTGGTTTCAAATTGGCATAAAACCCTTTTTGATATGAAGACATACAAGTATTTTTCCATACTTAAAGAAATTTCAGTGACCTAAATCGACATAACTCGCTAAATTAAAATTAGAACCCGTAAATCTTATGATTTGTTAATCCCATATGTGAGCTATCGTAACCATACTTGACTTTGACGGCCTCGTAATACGACGTTCTTCAGGCGTCGGAACTGTTATGACACTTGTCACCTCAGACCTGCCGGTCTAGCTGTTGCAAGCAGCTTTGGTGTGGGTTTGTCAAGCCCAATATAGATCTATACACAACTATCACGTTCTCCCTACAAGAGACTCTGGTTACGATTTACAGGACTTTTTGAATTGGTTACATTGGAAGTAACCCGAAGCGAATGACTCACAAATTTATTCATTAACAGATTTATGTGAACTAAACTGAAAACCTTTGGTATATAAGTTTGAGAAGTAAATGATACATAAACTATACCTATTATAGTTTATCCAAAACGTTTGTAATGTATAAGAATTCTTTTATGAAAATGCCTTAATGATATGAATCCATAAACTATGCTCATTATAGTTTAATATGCGTGTTCTAAATGAATGAATAATCTTAGTTTAATATGCGTGTTCTAAATGAATGAATAATCTAAGTTTCAGTTTATGATAATAAACTAACAAGGAAACACATTCAATATATAGAACTCATTGTTATACGCTTTGCTCAACATAATACAAAGTGTTATGAAAGTTATATACTGTTAACTAAATTAAACCTTTCTGCGCTGTTTTAGAAAAGTCATAGAAAAATCATACGAAGTCGAAAACTAAATCCGTAAATTCTGAGAGTTCCCAAAATGTGTCTAGTTTACTCATAATTTTTATCATGATTTTTAATGACCTCCAACTTAGGTGAAAAAGTACATAATCATAGACTGGTCCGGTTTGGTGTTTGAAATGATAGGCAGTTTTGTAAAAATCACCATATATTGTAGAAAAATCGTATGGAGATGTGCAAGTAGTCATTTTAAAGCTAAGAATTGGAACTACTTACACCTAAAACAGTTTTGAAAACAAAAATGTTTAAGTTGTCCAAAACAGTCCATGAATGGAGTTGAACTTTTCTGATGAAGGCTGTTAGAAAAGCTTAGTTACGTTCTTGGTGTTTTAACTTGTATTTCCCCCCCTAAAAACTTGAGAAAACATGAAAATTTAGGGGTATGAACTCACCTTGAGTGATTTCAGTAGATAAGTGTTGAAGAAGAGAAGTGTTCAACTCAAGAACACTTGATGAATCACTTGAAGATTCGAAGATCTAACAAGAAGGTAATAAGAAAGATGATGATACTTACTAAATGAAAGAGAAAAGTCTTGGAGTATGCCTTGAAGTTCTCGAATTTGAGAGAGAAAGATGAGAGAGTTTGGAGTGTGGTTCTTGGTGGAAAAATGAGAGAATGAATGAAGTGTGAGGAGAGAGGGTGGATGTTCCAACTCTAAGAACATGAGAATGGCTAAAAATAATGAGAAAGGACTTATGAAGTGACTAGGGATGGGCTGGTGGTGAATAGTGACATGGAGTGGGTATGGGAGTGGTTGCTTGTGTCATAGAATAAAAGAAAGTCAGCACTCCACCTCTTGTACTTCACCCACTCTTCTTGGATAAGGTGTTATCCTTAAAAACATGATTAATTAATAATTAAGGGTCCTTATATGTTAAAATAAAGTTTTGGGTGAAAATCGGTGTTAAAACAATTAAAAACAGGCCTAAAACGTGAAATTAGTCGAAAACCGGGAAGAAAAGCACTTCCAGCGAGACCTCTCGGTCCTAGGCCGAGGTTCGGTCCCTAGGACAAGGTTCGGTCCCTAATGATGCCGAGCCGGAGCGAGATGGGGGCGAACTAGAAGCGAGAAGCGAAGGCGAGGGGCTCGGTCAAAGGCTCAGAAGCGAGGGTTCGGTCAAGGCATCATGATCCGAAATGGACCGAAGGTTCGGGTTCGGGTGTGGCATGCGAGGTTCGGGCCCGAGAGGACCCTCGGGTTCGAGTCTTCTTGGTTTCGCTCCCTAAGAGGACTTTCGGGTCCTAAGAGGACTTTTGGGTCCTTAAGTCCGTTTTTCGCGTAGACTTCCGTTTTGGGCTGTTTTCGCCAAATTCGAGGGTCGGGATGCCCCGAGTGATTATAGAAAGTTGAGAGAGATTTGGGAGAGATTTGTCATACTTGGAGAGATTTGGCATATTTAGAGAGATTTGGGAGAGATTTGACATAATTGGAGAGATTTCACATACTTGGAGAGATTTGACATTCTTGGAAAGATTTCACATACAAGGACATATTTGGGAGAGATTTGACATTCTTGGAGAGATTTCACATACAAAGAGATATTTGGGAGAGATTTCACATACTTGGAGAGATTTGGGAGAGATTTGACATTCTTGGAGAGATTTCACATACAAGGAGATATTTGGGAGAGATTTCTCATACTTGGAGAGATTTGGGAGAGATTTGACATTCTTGGAGAGATTTTACATGCATGGGGAGATTTGGGAGAGATTCTCGACAAGAAGAGATAGAGTGAAAACGATTGAGAGAGGTTTCATTTGTGACCTTTTTGAGTGTCTGGCTTCGCAATGTAGGGTCCTTAAACCCCGTTAAGCCTTGTTTAAGGATCTTACACACTCCCGATGAGTATGCAACATTGTTTTATCGTTTTGGCTCGTCACTTACCATAGATTTAGGTTAAGGAGATCTAGATGTACGTTTTTTTCGATTAATGATCTCTCCTTAGAATACCGAGTTGTTTAGTAATTACACAACGTAAACCCTAGTACATAAGGGTTAGTTGAGTTGACCGGTTTGACTTGTTGACTTAAGTTGACTTTGACTTGACCGAAAATTGACGGTTGTCACAACTTGACACCATTTGGGTAATCGTCGATAGATTAACCAAATTCGCTCACTTCCTGCCAATAAAGGAAACCGACAAAATGGAGAAAATTATAAGGATCTACATTAAAGAAGTTGTGCGACTTCACGGGATACCGATATCCATTATCTCCGATAGAGATAGTCGGTTCACATCACGATTCTGGCAGTCACTGCAGAAAGCTATGGGAACTAGGCTGGACATGAGTACAGCCTACCACCCACAGACCGACGGGCAGAGTGAAAGGACCATTCAAACGTTAGAGGACATGCTAAGAGCTTGCGTGATGGAATTTGGGAAAGCGTGGGATGCCCACCTACCCCTTATCGAATTCTCATAAAATAATAGTTATCACACTAGCATCAAAGTTGCTCTGTTCGAAGCCCTCTATGGCCGTAAGTGTAGATCACCACTGTGCTGGGCTGTGGGCAATAAGCAACTAGCAAAAGGGCAAGTTCCTAACAACACACTTGCTGGCCTGAAGATCATAATGGAAACAACAGAAAAGATCATCCAAATTCGAGAAAGGATGAAGGCTTCACAAGACCGACAAAAGAGCTACGTCGATAAAAGACGGAAGCCTTTGGAGTTCCAAATTGGAGATCGATTACTACTGAAAGTATCACCTTGGAAAGGATTAATACGTTTTGGAAAACGTGGGAAGTTAAATCCAAGGTACAACGGGCCATTCGAAATCCTCGCCAGGATTGGCCCAGTGGCATATAAGCTCCGTTTACCACAGGAACTCAGCAACGTGTACCCTACCTTTCATGTGTCGAACTTAAAGAAATGTTTTTCTGATGAGACCCTTGTCATTCCTTTGGAAGAGATTGAGATCAATGAGAACCTCCAGTTCATAGAGGAACATGTTGAAATCATGGATCGAGAGGTCAAATCGACTAAACAAAGCCGCATCCCCATCGTAAAAGTCCGCTGGAACGCCAAGCGAGGACCTGAATTTACATGGGAACGTGATGATAAATGAAGCAAAAGTATCCACATCTATTCCCCAACCCTTAAGGTCCCTCTCAAAAATGCAAATTTCGGGACGAAATTCCTTCTAACGGGGGGATAATGTGACAACCGTCAAAATCAAGTCAAAGTCAACAAGTCACAGTCAAGTCAACAAGTTAAAGTCAAGTTAACAAGTCAAACCGGTCACTTTGTATAATACTTGTATGATTAAAAGTTATTCTATGAAAACGTACATTTGTATGTCAAGAATTCAAGTTGTCTCGGTAAATCTATGTGTTTATCAATGTGAAACCCTAATAAAGGAGTTAAACGCATCAAAACACGACTAAGGACCCTTTCGGGGACTTCAAATAATCATAAACGAGGTATAATGGGGTCCACAAACCTTGCTTTGCAAGATTATTCGATAAAAATAGCTAAAAGTTAACCTCTCTCAAATCTCTCCCAATCTCTCCCAAATCTCTCCCAAATCTCTCTCAAAGTCTCTCAAAACTTTTTATAGTCATCCGGGTCATCCCGACCCTTAACATGGCCAAAAATCACGCAAAACGGGGAGTTATATTGAAAAATAGCCATTTAGAGTCGAAACTCCTCTTAGGAGCCGAAACCTTGTCAGAAGCCTCTCGGACTTAATCAGCAGCGAGGACCGAACCCTGCAGCAAGGATCGAACCTCGCCCCTCGCCCCCCATTTGAGACCCTCGCACCCCTTCCGACTTTCGGTTCCCTCTCGATTATTCTTCCCTTCTCTCAGTTTCTCTTCCCTTCTCTCGGTTTCTTTTCCTACTTTCGATTCTCAGCTCTTAGGAGCCGAACCTCGCAGGTTCGGTCCCTAACTTCCGGTTTTCGACTACTTTCGCCTCCTAAGCCCGTTTTTGACGGGATTTTTTCACCAAATTCATATTTTTTTTATCATTTTTAACCCCAAGAACTATTATTTTATTTATTTCCCAAGGATTTATCAATTTAAAATCATTATTTTATATTAAGAGGATAATTACCCCACAAGTGGGTCAAGTGTGCCCACTTGCCTTCCATGTGTCACCCTCCCACTTGCCAACTTATCAACATCACACAAACCAATGCACACATCACTTCAAACTCCCAACTTGCTCCAGCAACTCCCCTATATAAAGAAACACCTGGAGAACTTCTTGATTTACTTGATCATTCCCACACTCTTACACATTTCTTACCACCCAAAGGAGCTTATTTTCTCTCAAACTTCCAGCCACTTTTTAAAAGTGTTATTGAGCTATTACTTCACTCTTGGTAAGTGTATCCTCTGAAATCAAATGTTATTCCATGTTTTCATAACATAATCGATTCATCTACACATATTCTAACGCCAAAGAATCGTTCTTAGGATCATCCAAGCTTTTACGTGTTCATCAAGTGATCTTGACTTGATACTCCTCGTCTTCACCTTCCACTCTTCCAAGAATCACTAAAGGTGAGTTCATACCCCTACATTTTCTATTTTGCTTTAGTTTTCAGGGGGGGAATACAAGTTAAAACACCAAAATGTATTTGAAACTTAACTTGACAGCTTACAACAAAAAAGTTGTGACTTGTTCACGAACTGTTTTACCCAACCTAAACTTAATATTTTTCAAAACTTTTCAATATTCAAATATTTCAGGTTTATACCTTTAAAATGACTACTTGCACATTTTCATACGATTTTTCTACAATTTTTGGTGATTTTTACAAAACTGCCTATCACTGCAGCAATGAAATATGACCAGGTTGTGAAAATGAACATTTTCACAATGGTTTGAGACCACCAAAAATTATAAGAAAATTTGTAAACGTAGTAGACTCTTTTTCCAAACACTCTAAGTTTACGGATTTAGTTTTCAACTTACGATCATTTTTCTATAAATAATCTAAAACAGTGACGGTGAAGAGTTAAATTACTAAAACAAGTTTATGAGTTATTCACACCTTGTAACATGCTGACCAAGGTGTGTAAGATTTTATACCTAGTATTTTAAATGTTATTTTATTTAAATACAAGATCATGGATAATAAGGTTTCATTCATCTAAAACATTATTATAAAACTATAATAGGTATAGTTTGGGCACCACAAACGGTAATACTATTGATTTACAAAACAAGCGTTTTATTACAAACTACATGAACATGTTAATGATTAAAATTGTGAGGCATTCATCTTTGGAGTACTCTTTAGTACTACAGAAAAGTCCTGTAGTTATAGCCAAAATATCTTATAAGGAGAACGTGATAATTGTGTATAGATCTATATTGGGTTTTGACAACCCGCACCTGAGCTGCTTGCAACAGCTAGACCGGCAGGTCTGGGGTGACAAGTGTCATAACATTCCGACACATGAAGAACGTCGAGTACAAGGTCCTCGAGTCATAGTATGGTTATAACAAATCACATGGGAAAATTACAAGCACACCGTTCACAGGAATTTAATGATTTTACGAAAAGGAGTTTTATTTAAATATAAAACCACATATAAGTATGATGATTTACTTACATATACTAAGTCTTGGTTTAGTTAAGACTACACTAAACCTTTTAGAAAATTTTGGATTTTCTGGAAGCAAACTTATAATAAACTTCAAGGAACAACATGCATTTTTCATTCATAAATTGCTTATATATATTCTGGGTTTTTGAGGAGTTGGAGCAATAAGAACTCACCTGCTGGGTTTTTGAGGAGTTGGAGCAATAAGAGTTTAATGTTTGTATTCTATATATATTCTGTATGATGAAATCCAAACAAGTTTTAGACAATTTCCAAATTGATGTAAACATTTGTATTTAAGTATTCATTGTAATGGTTGGGTTGCTATGATTGCTATTATACATTGGTTATGATGCTATACATGACGTCCTCCCCCCCAGAACGTTTCTGCCATTCTGGTTTTGGGTTGTGACACACATACAACACCAAAAATCTAACTATACTCCCACTAGTCATAACATATAGACATGACTCATCCTCACTCCTTGAAAAGCCAAAGTCTTTGACTTTCTCATCAAAGCAAAGATTCCATCTGCAAGGTGCTTGTTTCAACCTATAGATGGAAATCTCAAGCTTACACATCTTATTAGGGTTCTCTGTACTAACAAAACCCTTTGGATGACTCATGTAAACATCCTTAGCCAACATTCCATTGAGGAAAGCGGTTTTGACATCCATTTGCCATATTTCATAATCATGAAATACAGTAATGGCTAACGACTTAATCTTTGCTACTGGTGAAAAGGTCTCATCATAATCAACTCCAGGAGTTTGAGAATAGCCCTTTGCAACCAGTTGCGCCTTATAAGTGTGTACATTACCATCCATGCCGGTATTCTTCTTGAAGATCCATTTGCACCCGACTATCTTACGACCTGGTACATTGTCAACCAAGTTCCAAACTTGATTGTCATACATGGAATGTATCTCGCTGTCCATAACCTATTTACATTTAGCAGCCTTAGGGCCTGCCATGGCTTCCGTGTAGCTGGTAGGTTCATCCAGACTTACCAGTGTACTATCATTGATCAGTGTATCACCTTCTGCAGAAATATGTAAACCATGGTAATGCTCAGGTGCATTCCTAAATCTCATGGAACGCCTCAGAGGTACATAATCGCCAGTTAGATCAATAGGAGTTCCCTCATCACGTTGATTACTAGGGTTTGAGGTTCCTTCACCACTTGACTCTTGAATTTCTTCAAGGTCAAATTTTCTCCCACTGTCTCCTTGGCTTATGAACTCTCGCTCACAAAAGACTCCTCTCCTTACTACAAAGACCACATTATCACTAGGTCTGTAGAAGAGGTAACCGAAGGATCTCTATTGGTAGCCGATGAAAATACATCTCTCACTTCGAGGTTCGAGCTTATCATGAGACTCCCTCCTCACGTATGCCTCGCAACCCCAAATCTTGATATGGTCCAAATTTGGAACTTTCCCAGTCCACATCCCATGAGGTGTTTTGGCAACCTTTTTAGTAGGAAATAGATTCAAGATATGGGCAGCGGTATTTAATGCATACCCCCAGAATGATATTGGTAACGAGGCTCGACTCATCATGGAACGAACCATGTCCAACAAGGTTCGATTGCGCCTCTCAGCGACACCATTTAGCTGTGGTGTCCTAGGAGGTGTCAATTGTGAGACAATCCTACATTCCTTAAGATAGTCAAGGAACTCGATACCGAGTTACTCTCCTCCCCGATCGGATCAGATCATCTTGATGTTCTTGCTCAGTTGATTCTCCACTTCCTGCTTAAACTCTTTGAATTTCTGAAAGGTTTCTGACTTATGCTTGATTCAATAGATATATCCATATCTACTATAATCATCAGTAAAAGTCACATAATACCGATTAGCATCCCTTGTGGCAGTTTTGAAGGGTCCACACACATTAGTGTGTAAGAGGTCCAACAAACCCTCACCCCTCTCACAAGAACCAATGAAGGGCAACTTTATCATTTTTCGAAGTAAATAAGACTTGCAACTATCATCCGACTTTAGGTCGAATGATTCCAAAACTCCATCCATTTGGAGTTGGCCCATGCACTTCTTGTTAACATGTCCAAGACGACAATGCCATAAGTGTGCTTTGTCTAAGCTATTTGAAGAATGAATACACAACACATTATTTCCTAGATTATCAACAACATTCACAACTTCATATATACCATCACACGGTAATGCTTTAAAGTAAAATACATCATTGTAATAAACATTAATAGCACCATTATCATTATCAAATGAAAAGGAAAACCCTTGTTTGTACAAGCCATGAAAGGAAATAATATTTCTCGCCATTTCAAACGAGTAACAACATTTATTCAAATCTAACATTAACCCATTATTAAGCAATAAAGAGTAAACTCCTATCTTGGTAACATGTGATGCTTTCCTATTCCCCATGATTAAGTTTATCTTCCCGTGCTCCACTTTCTCACTACTTCTTAGGCCTTGCAAATCAGTACAAATGTGAATGCCACAACCTGTATCAAGCACCCAAGAGTTAGTATGTAATGAGTTTTTAGACAATATAGTGTAAATATCTGCATGGGTGGGTTTAACTTTCCCATCCTTTACATCCTGCAAGTATTTGGGGCAGCTTCGCTTCCAGTGCCCCTTTTCCTGGCAGTAGAAGCATTGTGCTTCCTTTGGTTTTGAAGAAGGAGGAATGAAACCTTTCTTTGTTCCACTTGAAGAGGAGCCATCAAGAGACTTTCCCTTGGTACCCTTCGAAGGGTTCTTTCTCTTCTTCCCCTTTCCCTGCCCAATTGCTAAGACAGGAGTAGTAGTAGGAGTAGGAGTAACAGTTGATTTACTTTTAAGGCCACTTTGAACAGTCCTTAAAAGTCCTTGAAGCTTACTTAGTGTGACTTCCTCTTTGTTCATATGATAAGTCATACGAAACTAATCATAACTTGGAGGTAAGGAATGGAGAATGATGTCAATCGCCATGTCATCAGGAAAGTCCATATTAAGCTTCAGTAACTGGTCCACAAACCTTTGCTTTTTTTTGCAAGTGACCGGTCAGGGGTTCTCCCTCTTTCATCCTAGCTATTATCATGGAGGAAATGATTTCATACCTCTCCTGATGAGCACTCTGATGGTACCTATCCATCAAATCCTAGTTCATCCCAAAAGGGTAGAAATCTTCATAGGATTTCTAGAGTTCTACTGTCATTGTGGCCAACATGATGCATGACACCTTAGTGGTATCTTTCTCATGGGTAGTGTACTCAACAATCTCCTCAGGAGTAGCAGTCGACTTATTGATAACCTTAAGCTCCTTATCAAGGACATACTCTTTGCCCTCATAGCGAGTAATCATTCTGATGTTCCTAATCCATTTATTGAAATTGGAACCATCAAAAGTGATTTTCCCACACAAGTTCATTAGGGAAAAGGAGCCTGTATGGTTTGAGCCAGTAGTAGTGTTGGAAGACATCTAAAAAGAAAGGAAGACAAGTTTATTAGATAAAGAGTCCCTAATAAGTCACCAAAATGAAATATTAAGGTTAGGACCCAACAAACTATTTATAGTTGGAAGAGGGATGCCGTAATCCAAAATATAAAATATTTAAAGGTAGGTAAAGGAGGATTTACCAATTTCCACCACCAAAACGAAATAGATTATTAAGTTTTATTGGATTTGAAATTCCTAGATCTTTTGAGATAGATTGCACTTTCAATGGCATGTTTGAACTTCGATTGAGACCTCTTAAGTTTTTGACTGGGATGCCAATGATCATAAACAAGGTGTGAATAACCATGCAAATTGACTTAGTACCCTTAACTTTTATCACCTAATCGACATACCAGTTAACCACACGTGCTCCACCGATCTATGATAAAATTAAGTTACCCTTTTCCATCCTTACTAGTCATTGTTAGTGTGCCGATTAACCACATGCACTCCACTAATGACTTGGTAATGTACAAAGTTTAATTTCATGGGTTAGCACCTATTTCACATTTTCCTAAAGTAACTAAGATTGGGAATTATTAAAGTGTAGTTACTTTATAATTTCATTTTACTTTTAATGAGGATTTAAAGTCATTTTCCTACCCATTCAGCTAACGACCCTCCACCAGTCAAGGAAGCGATGGGTGAAAGTGGACACCCATTAAGCAGCCATTTTATAGGCAACAACCTTATACCCCCTTATAGACCGACTTTGTGAATGAGGCCTACTAACGGTAAGACAGACTTATTCTTATATATATATATATATATATATATATATATATATATATATATATATATATTTAAAATTTTAATTTAATAATAGTATAAGGGTTGAATTTTAAACTTTTAAAATTATAAGGTTCAATTTGGAAATTAAAGTATTAGGGTGTAAGACTTTACAAATTCCAAAACTTGAGGGCAAGTATTGAAACTATTCAAGACCTTTCATTTCATAACTTATGAGTTTAATGGTTCATTAAAATGAAGACTCTTCATTTTATGTAACCTCTTTTTCTGTAATGACACTTTTAAAGAAGTGACTTTTGGTTATCCATAACTTGAGGACAAGTTATGGACTCCATCATTAGCAATTAAGATCAAGAATCATCCATACAATCCAGTTACACATAATTCCTATGATCTTCTAAAACTTATAAGAACATGAACATTCATATCAAAATTTAAAGAATCATATTAACACATATAAAACTTGGAATTTTGATATTAGCCATTGTAAATGGATTAGCATAAGAATTAGACCAACTAAAACAAGTTTTAAAACACAATAACAGTTTAGGGTAATGTTTCTAGTCCATTTCCAGCAGCAAAACTCGAAAATATACATCCAGGAGCTCCTACTCGTCCAGTGCATGAACCTATTAGACAAATAGGATGAATTTTCACATGGACTCGGCGAGTTCATGCTGTAGAGTCCAGATTGTTGAGCTTTTTCAACAAGTTTGCATCAAGTATCAAGAAAACAAGCCCAGTCTCTGATACCACTGTTGGGTTTTGAGCATTCTAACACCCCTATGGTGTACATGCAACCCTAGAAACCTTGGATCTATCTTTTCTCTATATACATGCAAATTTGATTTTCCAAGGTTTACTTTAGGGAGCAAGTCTTGATTTAAGACTGTCACTGAATATTTTTATATTGTCCATGGTGACTGGACATTGAATAGGGATTGTTGCAATATTCATGAGTAGTTACAAAATAGGGATTTTGAGTATTGACTAAGCCCACGCTTAGAGATTACTTCACGCATTCAATCACGAGTAATTCTAATATGATACTATCTTCCATTCTTAAATTTAAGATACAGAAGTCATAGTTTGCTAATATGTTATGCATTGGTTTCTCATCAACATAGCTATAAGTAGATGTTATAAAATGTAATTCCATATTTGATATGATTTGTAAAAGGTATGATTATATCGTCAAAGTTTGTTCGTTCCTTTTGCCTATTAAGGAAATGCAATATCTTTAGGCGCCTCGATGATTTGATGTTGACATTATATTTGTGACATCCACATTCCCCAAAAACAACTTTTTTATTTATGCTTAATTAATTTAGAGTATTCTTTTATTATATAATTTGTTCCCAAAACATTATGTTAATGCGGGATAATATCAAAGTACTTCCGAGGAAACATTCTTCATTTATATCTAAAATCTTTGGATGGCATCATCGATACAGACATCATAAGTATAAACTATTCATTATAAGCCTCATAACATTTATTCATACTAATGATATATAAGCTCCTTAAACCAGTCAGTAGATTTAAACTCATCATCCTTGTACTTTTGTACCGCTACATGTGAAACAAAGAGACCAAGTGTGTCAGGGTTGCGAGCCTGGTGAGCACATAGGGTTCTCAACCCCTAATATGTCACATCCCCAAACCAGAACGGCAAAAACGTTCGGGGGCGAAGGACGTCATGTACAGTATCATAACAATGCACAATAGTAAAATAAGCAACAACTTCCATTGCATTAATAATATAGTTAATACAAGTGTGTTCTGTGTAAAGTTGTAAGACACCAAAAATTATATCAAAATAAAATAGGAGTCACAGACATGCTCCGTCTTCTCAAAATCCCGCTCATTTGTACCTGTCTACTAGTGACCTGAGAATACAAGTTATTTTGAAAGAGAGTATCCACATAAAAGTTGAGTGAATGCATAAGTATTTTTGTGTCAAATGTTTGCATTTGTTTCATGAAAATGTTTGTATATGTAAAGTAAAAATGTTTGTATCTTTCCAGAAAATCCTATATTTTCTACTTAAATAAAAAGTAGTCTTTTACCAAGACTCAACTGTTTGTATGCTCTGTTCTTTTGAATAAAGAGTAAAATGTATGTTTGTACTTGAAATTGTATAAATGTATGTTTTTCCATATTGGTAACTATCTTTACCACAAAAAACAGTATTTCTGTTGTGAGATAATCACTGTATAAATGTAAATGGAAAAATGAAGATTTACAGTAGTATTGTATAAATTACACTACTAATGCATTAACTACCTTTTAACCAAACTGGTAAATTTTAAGGTTAAAAAGTGATAAAGTTATAACCATGCTTGCTTGACTAGTGTGAAACGCGACGTTCTTCAGGCGTTGAAAAGTTATGGAATTTGTCACCCGTAGACCTGTAGGTCCTACTATAGCTAGCAGCAAGGTGTAGGATTGTCAATCGAGTATAGATCTATACACAAACTCATGCTCTCCTTCTAGGAGACTCTGGTTATTAGAGTGTGACATAGCAAGTATATTGCTATGTCCTGAAACAGTTTCATCACGTTTTAGTTACCTTGTTCACGTATAGTATGTAAGTTCCTTCTTGTTCTTGTTATAGTATGTATGTTCCTTTTTATTCTTGTTATAGTATGTATGTTCCTTCTTGTTCTTGTAAATGTATAGTAATAGTATGTATGTACTTACTCATGTATGTTTTCTCTGATCCAGAAATAGTATGTAGAAATCCACTAAACTATACCTATTATAGTTTACTAGTATGTTTGTTTGAACTGTTAGTGCTTTGTAGAAAAGACTCAATTGTTCAACATAAGCAACCGAGTTAGTATGTTCCTTAAAGTGGGTTTAATATCCATGTATGTATTCAATGAGTATAACTATGATTTAGCCGACAGTCGGACTAGTGATCCTACCCTAAGCCCACAACCAAAAAAGGAATAGGAGTCAAGGTATTTAGTAATAGTCCTAAGTCCGTTAAAGCATACTTATACGTAAATAGACACACGATTATGAATTTGATAAAAACAGAAACCTAAGAATAGTTTCAAAATGGTTTTAACAAGTATTTGAGTATAAGAAATCCTTTCATTTGATGATTTCACACGTAAGTGTTTAACACAATTATATCGTGTTCTACTTGTATTCTCCCCTTAAAAGCATTTAAAAACATATAACACTATAATTTGTAGAGGTATGAACTCACCTTATGTGGGTGATTGAAATGAATGTTCGATATAGGATGAATAGTTATTCGAGTTAGATCCCGAGACAAAACAAGTCCTAAAATGCATTTCACATAGCATATATGAACACAAGTAGTGAATATAACCCCTAATGTGCAAAATAAACAACCTATGATGTAAGTAAAACTTACAAAATAAGTGTTAGAAGCAAATATGGGAGGCTACAAGGAGTTCACAACCTGATGAAGGGTTCACGCCCCAAGAACATCACAATTCTATATATTCCATTTACTATAAAAGCTCCTAGAGAAGTCATTAGAGGGATCTTTCCTATCAAAATTGTTTGTTCTTGGATATACCTACGCTTATCGTTTTTCAAAATTTGTCTTGCAAATACATATAATTCAGAAGAATATGTGAGTGATTCATACACAACATCTCTTTCCTTAATCGAGGGTTCTACCAATTGATGTCTTTCCAAAAATAATTCAGAGTCATTTTCTTGATTTGTATCTTCAATTTTTGGAAACTTAGAAAGTTATTATGTGAAACCCTGATCAATAAACCTACAAAATCCTTCAAATTGTATCTGATTGAGTTCACGGCCCAATGATCTTGGAGATTTAAGAACACTAGAGGATCCTTAGCAATAACTTGAAGAAGATTCAAAGTAAATGGATGATAGTTAAGAGGAAAGTGTTCTTGGTTGAATATCCTTGGGAGAAAGCCTTGTGTTTGCGGTTAGAAAGGGAACAAGTGAAGTAAAATCAACTAACTCTCGTATATAAAAGGTACGAGGTTCATGGCTGTACACCAAGGGTTCAAGGTCCGAAGCCTGTTCACGGCCCTGAAAGCTGTTCGCGGCCCGAGGATTGTTTACGGTCCTTGGTTCTAAAGACTATCCTTCCAAAATACATAACACATAAGGATGGTAGATCCAAACACTTTTACCTCTTTAATCGAACTATACTAAGATAATAAAAGAAATAAGTTTGACCCTTGATTGAATGTTTGACTTCTACAAGAAAGAAATTACGGGTTGTCACATAATAATTAAATCCTTTATCTATATTTTTCACATCAAAAAATTAATGTGATTACCCATTACCGTTATTCTCACATCCTGATCCTAAAATACCTATCTCAAGGGACCTATCCTAAGGATCACTGTAAGAAATGAGTAGACACGACCACATCGGGGATTTCTTATCAATATATGTCAATAAGGAAACCATGAGGGATGTAAGTACGTCGAGTGAAGAGGTGGTTCTTTCACACCTAGAAGTTGCGAGCCTACCAGTGTTCTACTAGACTGTCTAGAATAGTTTGTGGTCGTCATCTATACTCTTCTAGATGACTAGTTCATCAATCAAATAGTACTATAAATTAATGGCCTCTCATCATTATTTCATCCTCCTCAAACCTTTTTTGCCAATACATTTATCAGTATGAAAATACATTTACGATAAAATAAATTAAAATGATATTATTTCATATAGCACATATATCATGAATACAAATAATAAGCACATATAGCATTTAATTATCTAGATACTATATATCTATATGTAAGATGAAAGTAACTATGCACTCACTTGTTAAAGCAGATGAATTGTGATTTGGGAAACACTTCACCTAACATCTTAGCTTTTCATTTGATATGATCTAGGTTTAGTTATCACTAAGTCTATGTCTTATATTCCTTGTGACTAATGATAGTCTAGATTCCTCAATCATCTTAATCTCTACATCAATATCTGCCAGGTAAGATCATATCGGAGGTAGGTTCTATTTGGTATATAGAGTATATGGTTTGGATATCACACTTTAAACACCTCACTGAATCTAACCTAGACATTACCCCATAAGTACAACGAGTAGTATAATGACATGGAATCATTGATAAATCTTATTTATAGGTTCATAATAACGATTATGAATATAAATATATGTTACACTTAAATCAAAATAAATGTAGCTTAACTTACAAGGGCTCTTGACAAAAATCTGGAAAATTCACAGGCAAAACTTTTACCGGAAGCTTTTATTTTCCAAGTAACTCAGTTGCCTCATAGCTTTGCTAAATATTTCTAATAACTAGGAAAACTCAAGCTTAAGAACTTAGAAGAATTGAAATAGGATTTGAATTTTTGTGTAAGAAATGATAAGATTGGCATTTCTATTTATAAGCGATTTTTAAGTGAGGCGCGTCGCGCCTTGTCTTGGTCGGCACTCTCGCCCTCTAGAGTCGGAGAAAACGGAAGACAACCAGAGGTGTTATATCACTAGGTGGAAGGTATGAGTTTACACTTCAAAATTTAGTAGTTTTTACGTTCTTTAAATCTGCACGTAGGAATTTCTGGTACTACAACTTTTATTTAGACTTTGTCAGCTAATTATGCCTAGCAAGAAATACAGGCGTTATAATTATTCCCCTATGGATGATTCTGTCTCGGAATCATGCATTAGAAAACAAATGTGGACAGCGACTCTTCATGTCAATTTCTGCCTCCCATGTTAGGTTCGGCCTTGTTGTATCTTTCCATCAGACAAGCACTAATTTGACCGTCTTACGTCGTACCTTCTTCATCTTTCGGTCAACAATCACTTTAGGTTCTTCAATCAACCTCTTGTTCTTATCAATCCTTAACTCCATAAGTGGGATCATATCAGGAACGTCTCTCATAAATTTCCTCAAGTACCAAACATGAATAGTGTTGCGAATACCTTCCAGTTCAGCTGGAAAATCCAAATTGTAATCTTGGTTCCCAGTTCTCAGAAGCACTTTAATGGTCCAAGGAACTGTAAACTCAGCTTCCCAGTCATCCTAAATCTTACAAGTCCCTTCCATGGAGATACTTTGAGCAACACCAAATCTCTAACTTTAAAAGCCATCAGATATCTCTTTTTATCTACATAGCTATTTTGACGACTATAAGCTGCTATTACTCTTTCTCTAACCACTTTCAATTTCTCGGCTGTCTGATGAACAATCTCGGGTCCCATAAATTAAATCTCTCCGACTTCAAGCCAACAATATGGGCTAAGACACTTTTAACCGTACAGTGGTTGATATGGTGCCATCTTAATGCTTAAATGGTAACTATTGTTGTAAGAAAATTCAACCAATGGTAGATGTTCATACCAATTACCCATGAATTCAAAAGTACAAGTTCTTAATATATCTTTTAACATTTGAATTGTTCTTTCACTTTGACCATCTATATGAGAATGATAAGCTGTACTCAAGCACAGTTTTGTACCCATATCTTCTTGTAATCCCTTCCAAAATATAGAAGTGAAACAACTGTTACGGTCTGACACAATCGTTACGGGTATACCATGAGCTCTCACTATCTCCTTCACGTACACTTTAGAGAGCTTTTCCATAGACAACTTTTCATTGGCTTCTATGAAATGTGCACTCTTCGTTAATAAATTTATAATCACCCAAATCATAAAATGACCTCCCTTCGTTCTGGGCAATTTCGTCATGAAATCCATGGTAATGTCCCCCCACTTACCTATGGGTATTAGTAAAGGTTCCAAATTCTCATATGGTTTTTAATGTTGGGTCTTAACTCTTTCACAAGTTACACATTCGTCTACATAACTTGCAACATTGAGCTTCATCATTGGCCACCCATAATGCGGTTTCAAATTCAAATAAATCTTGGTGCTTCCTGGATGAATAGAGTACATGGTTTTCTGTGATTCTTCCATAAGAAGACCCCTTATACCTCCCCTCTTTTGTACCAAAATTCTATTTTCAATACCTTTAACCCTTGGTTGTTCATGGCAAGCACTAATATCTAGCCCATACATTCTTCCTTTCGATTATTTCCTTCCAAAGCATCATTCCGAGCATTCTTGATACTTTCCATAATAGTCGAGACAAATTCAATTCTTAACACTCTTGATTGTTTTCTCTCCAAGTTTATTTTTCAACTCAAAGCATTATCTATGAAATTCTCTTTACCAAGGTGGTAAAGTATCACATAACCATAATCCATGAGTAATTCTAGCCAACGTCTTTGTCTCATTTTCTACTCCTTCTGATCAAAGAGATACTGAACACTCTTATGGTTGGTGTAAAGTTTACACTTTGTGCCATAAAGATAATGTCTCCATATATTTAATTCAAAAACCCATACTGCCAACTACAAATCATGAGTGGGGTAGTTTTGTTCAAGGACATTTAGCTTTCTGGATGCATACACTATCAATTTATCTATTTGGGTTAGAACACAACCTAACCAAACTGCATATGCATCAGTATAAACTACAATGTCTATAACTCCATTGGCTTAAATGAGGATTGGTGCTTCACATAATCACTTCTTTAAATTTCTGAAAATCTTCTTCGTGCTTCTCACTGCATGTGTAGGTAGCCCTTTTGTGGGTCAAGGCTATTAATGAATCAGTTATTGAAGAAAAGCCTAGTATAGACCTTTAGTAATATCCAACTAATCCCATAAAACTACGAATCTCAGTGGGACTTTTTCGTCATTCCCACTTCATTACTATTTCGATCTTTGATGGATCAACCATTATACCTTCTTGGATGACCACATAACCCAAGAATTCCACCTCTCAGATCCAAAAATAATATATGGAGAACTTTGCATACAACTTCTCCTTCCTCAGAACTTCCAATACTTCTTGCAAGTGCTATCCATACTCCTTCCAACTCTTCGAGTAAATCTAAATATCATCGACGAATACTATTAAAGATCTATCAAGGAAATGTTTACAAACCCGATCCATCAGATCCATAAATGTTGTTGGAATATTTGTTAGTCTAAACGACATAACCAAAAACTTGTAATGTCAATATCTCATTCTAAAAGTTGTCTTCTCGATGTATTTTTCCCTCACCTTAAATTGATGTTACCTTAACATGAGCTCAATCTTCGAAAAATAGCTTGTGCCTTGAAATTTATCAAATAGGTCATAAATCCTAGGCAATGGGTATTTATTCTTCATTGTTGCTTTATTTAACTCCCTGTAGTCTACACATTCTAATGCTTTCGTCCTTCTTCTTCATGATTAACACCAGATCTCCCTATAGTGAAGAAATATGTCTAATGAAAGATTTGTACAACAATTAATGAAGTTGCATCATAAGTTCTTTTATCTCCGCCTGTGCTAATAGGTAAGGTGCCTTTGCTATCGTTGCGGTTCCGGGAAACAAATCTATCCAGAACTCTACTTTTCAATCAGAGGAAATCCAGGAAGATCTTCGGGAAATACTTCCGGAAAGTCAAATGCCACTGGTATTTTCTGCATCTCTGTTTTCTCCTTCTTCACATCGGTTATGAATGTTAGATCTGACATACATCGTTTGGCCAAACACTTGCTGGCTTTCATCATGGAGATCATGCAAGAGTTAACTTGGAGTTTGTCCTCGTACACCGTAAATGGTTCTCTTCTAGCAGAGTTTATCTTCACTATCATCTTTCTACACTTAATATTAGCATCATTCGCACTAAGCCAGCCGATTCCTAACACTCCATCGAAACCATTTAACTCAATGGGAAATAATTCCTCATGTAACTTATTCTCATTTAACACAATGATGATGTCCATCATAAAATCACTAACATGCACAATCTTACCACTAAAAACTTCTACTAGTAAGGCATTTTCTACTTTGTATATAGGTGACACAAGTTTTTGTTGGATTATTGTCTAAGTCCATAACTAGATTTGGTATGTACTTGACCCGGTTGTGCATGGTCCTTTTGGGTTGCCTTCACCAAAGCAACTGGACAGGATGATTTATGTAGAGAAAGGATATTATGGTTTATTAATATATTATAAGAATAATATATTAAAAGTGAAATCATATTGTTTAATTAATATTGGTCAAGAATTAATTAAGAAATTAATTCTGTGGCCAAAAGAGATTAATTAAATAAAGGGGATTGGAATTTCCAATTATAAGATAATTGATTTTAGGCTATTAATCCCTATGGATCAACGGGTGGACAAAATTAGGTTTGAAGCCCACCTTGAAATCGTCCAAGCCTTATTCCCGAAGGTTCCTTGGACTGCTTAAGGCCTAAGCTATCCAATTAGGATTTTGGCTGAAACCCTAGCAGCTCAAGTATATAAGGACCCCTAGGGCTTTAGTTTTCAACTTCAATAAGAAACCCTAGAGTTCCTATAGCCGAAATAAAGCCTCCCTTTCCACTCTTCTCAATATTCTTCATGCCCTGGTGTTTGTAAGCCATTAGAGGTATTATATTTGTGATACTAAGCTCTTGAAGTTAAAGATTGTTGAAGCTTCTTACTACTGTCAAAAGGTAATTAGGTAATTATCTAACCTTATATTAGATATAGATTTCAATTTTTATAGTATGCTAGATTAGGGTTTACAAGCTTTGGATAAATTTCAATGTACAATAGAGAAACCTAGATCCAAAGCTTTAGGGTTTACATGTGCACATAGGATGTTATTTTGCTCAAAACTCATCAGTGGTATCGGAGCTTTACTTGGTTTTTATTGCATTGGATGTATTGTGTGTTTGTTCTTTGCTTGAAATCGATTTGTTGGCCTTCTGCCTTACAGACTTTTCGAGTCCCAAAGAGGACTCGCCGAGTCAGATGAACTTGACGAGTCCATAAGGGGACTCGGCGAGTCGGGCTGTCAGACAGAGGAAATTTCAGGATTTTTGCTTATTTTGACTTGGGATAATTACCATAAGTGTTTGTAATTAATAAAATCCTAATTTTATTGATTCTATATGATTATCTTTGTCATAATAAAAGAGTTTTGTTATTTAATTAGATAATTATTACCTTATTTGATAAATCTTAATTATTTGATCAATTATCTTGCATGCAGTTGGATTATGTCAAAATTAGTTAATCACCAAATTAATTGTATAATTGGTTATTTGAATTTTTATCTAGATAGTTTTGAAAGTTTTCAAAACTTGCCCTCAGGTTTTGGAATTTAAATTTTTGATTAAAACTTAATTTTGAAATAATTAAATTCCAAACCCTAGAATTTTACAAGCTTAAAATTCAACCCTATTCTATTATAATATTATAAGAATAATTATTATATATGTATAAGTGAAATGCTAGTCTTACCGTTAGTAGGCCTCATTCACGAAGCCGATTTATAAGGGGGGGGGGGGTGCAAGGTTATGGCCTATATAATAGCCGTTTAATGGGTGTCCGCTCTCACCCACCGCTTCCTTGATTGGTCGAGGGTCGTTAGCTGAACGGGTAGGATAGGGCAACTAAATTCCTCATTAAAAGTATAATGATTAATAAAGTAACTAAATGTTTTTTTATAAAATTCCCAATCTTAGTTACTTTAGGAAAAATGTGAATTTGTTGTTATTCCATGGAATTACACTTTGTACACTTGCTAAGACGTTAGTGGAGCATGTGTTATTAACCGACACACTAATTTGGCTCTAAGAAAAGGTGGAAAAGGGTGACTCATTGTTTGTATAGATCAATGGAGTGTGTGTGGCTAACCGACACGTTGATTAGGTGACTGTAACATCTAGGGCACCAAGTACATTTGCATGGTTATTCACACCTTGTTTGTGATCCTCGGTATCCCAGTCACAAACTTGAAGGGAATATCGAGATTTAAACATGCCATTAAAGAGTATCAATGAATCTAAAAAGATGTAGGAGTTTCAATACATTTAAAACTTAATCTTTTTCATTTTTCATGATGGGAATTAGTGAATCGTCATTCACTTACCTTCAGATTATTTTCAATTTAAAGTACGGCATCCCTCTTTTAAGTTGTAAATAATGTTGTTGGATCCTAGCCCTAAATTCTCATTTGGGTGTTTAATTAGGGATTATTTGCTAATCAAACTTTGTCTCTTTTCTTTTTTAGATGTCCAACTCTAAAAATGCTCAAGGCTCGAACTCTTCCGGCTCATTCTCACTCATGAGTTTGTGTGGGAGGGTGATTTTTATGGAAACAATTTTAATGATTGTATCCGCAACATACAAATGGTTACTCGCTATGAGGACAAGGAGTATGTCATCGACAAGGAGCTGAAGGAAGTGAACATCGAGACTATTACTCCCGAAGAGATTGCTACTTTTGAGGCCCACGAGCGAGATGCTACAAATGTCCATTGCATCATGCTCGCTAGCATCACAACAGAATTCTACAAGTCCTACGAGGACTTCTACCCGTACGAGATGCATCAAGATTGTTGGTTTTTGTATACTAGAACATCCTACAGTGCACATACAACCCTAAATGCCTTGGATCTATGTTTTCTCTGATTATACATGTAATGGTATTTCCAAAACATTAAGCTTATAACTAGCATGAAATTGACATAAATAATCTGAAATACTAGTTAGTATGACATACCTCTTATGTAGCTTGAAACGTTGCTGTATTTGGTATTAAGAGCTTAGCACCAAAAGTATGAATGCCTCAAATGGCTCACAACTCACCTAGGACAAAGGTGGCTCTTGAGAGAGAATCTGCATGCACCAAAAACCCTCCAAGAACTCCAAGAACTACAAGAACTACAAGTAGGCGTTTTTTCGTTATCAAGCATATATTTATATGTAGGATTCCAAGGGTCATGGATATAACCCAAATCCATACCCATGCGTCCTATGATCCATGGTTCTGGTGGCCCAACTCATTGTGTGTCTATACATAAACTTGGTCCAACATGGATCATAAGCCCAACACATAAAAATATAACTAATTACCATAATTAGTCCCCATAGATTTAATTAGTCTCTTTTGATCACTAATTTAATTCCAAATTAATTATTGATCAATACTAATTAAAACATATGATTTCATATTAATATATTAGAACTTATAATATATTAATAAATCATACATAACCTTTTCTCAAGAGTCCATCCTAACAAATTGTCCTGGTGTTATGCAACCCAAATGGAGCATGCTACTCTCGATTCGAGTACATACCAATAACAGTTATGGTCTTAGACACCTAATCCAACAGTCTCCCACTTGGATAAGTCTAAAACTATTATTACAAGTAAGACTTCATAACCCAAATAGCAATCGTAGCTCTTAAAGCAGCTGTCGAACATTGACCAAGTGAATGACGTGTCCATTCCTCCATTCTAGATATAATATGGACTAAAACATGGATTATAATTATTCTTTCTGTCCATTTGTTGTTTCCTGATTTCCAATTTATGACGACCGACTAATTGAACAAATCAAATCAGTCCAGCGCCGGCCGAGCACTTGGGGTTGTCATCACTAAATCATCGAGGGGCCCACAGTTATCGCTTTTATCCCTCCAAGGGTAAAAGGAATGGATAAAATTCAACTCATATGCTTTCTCTATCTACTCAATAAATCACACACAACAATGCGTTTTATAACACCAAGTTATTGGTGTGTTTTCACATTATCAATGTGCAACCGACTTGTAGACTGCAACTTATATCTCTCCGTTTGAAGAATATAAGATATTATCATCTCATGATCACTCGTGATAAAATCCATGAAGTGATTCAAATGAGCGTAGGTTTAATACAATAGTTAAATCTTATTCCAGGAGCAGTCATGAATATTACAACTATATCTAAAACATCTAGACATACTACAGACCCATTCATGATAGTCTTGCCTCAATACCTACTTCCAAAGTATGATCAACTGTGGATAGTTTGAATAACCTAGTTATCCGGGAAGTCAAAACATGCAAAGTGAAACACAAGAATAATACTAATCCTGTATGACCCCAAAACTTTTGAGTCATATTGATTACTCATTATTCATTGTATAATGTTTCGAATAATCAACTTTATACTTAAATTAAAACAATAGTTATACCATGCTCCAAGCATGCACACCATGTTTACTTATGGTCCTTTCTTTGTGGAATAGATCAATTGAAAACATTTCAATGATGCTCATTTCATAGCTCCAAATCCTTATGATAAATGTAAGAATACCAAAATCTTGCCATTTACTGTAATCTATCAGATTCAAAACTTACATGCAATGATCCTCTTGTAATGACTATGCTCAAAAGTCATAAAGACTTGGCAACACACATTACAAAGTATTCCAATGGAGAGCAATTACATGGAAACGAAGTCTTACGTTCAAAGTGCATTCCTTTGAACATCCTTCTTGCATTAAGTTTTCTAATCTTACACAAATTTAATGAATAACTTCCACCTATGGAAACATTTCCATATTCACATTTTTACTATCACTTCTGAACAAGAGTTTCCTCATTCCAGAATATGTCAATATGGTCCTTCCAACATTACACTATACTTCCAACTATCCATGAGCAACCAATCTTTGGTAAACCTCAGATTGTCCTTGACAACTGCTTAATTTTTTAGTCATATACAGTTCTGGTCATTTTTCCCTCTTAATGCCCTAGGCATTTGGAAAACTCAGAACACATAGAAGTATTATAGCATATGTAATCGATCCTATGTCCGAAGCATATGGGATACAGTTCATAATGTCTCACATAAAGACATGATACTCAACCAGTCTTTTGCTATAATTTTCAATTTGCCATCTTCTGAAAATTCGGACTATGAAGAGGGATGCCATAATCATAATTGAATTTTAAGAACACAATTAACATTTCCATATATAGAATTTCCTTATGTTGAACCATCCCAACATAACATTAATATATATATATATATATATATATATATATATATATATATATATATATATATACTTGACTAAATTGGATTAAAATCTCAATCTAGGCTCTTAGAATTGAAATGATGTATAATGTCCTTGCCCTTAATTATAGCAAAACAACTTTTCAAACCCTGAAACTTTGCAAATTGAAACGTTTTCTCTATAATTAACATTGCTAACTTGCAATATTCATCATAACTGATTATGCTCCCGCTAGCATAATAATCATTACTTTTACTAGCATAACATTTATGCTCCTACTAGCTATGACATGTACCTAGAAATCAGTTGGACTTCTAGAAATCAATACTTATTGACTTTCTTACCAAAGTTCAGATTTTTGATACGAGATGCTTTGATAAAACTTTATCTAGGCTTCTCAAACTCATACACATTTCCTTAGATAGCTCACATGTGTGTCTAAATAATTGAAGAACTTACAGCTATAAGTCTCAAGTGTTTAGACTTTTTGCCATTCCTCACAATTCGAACTATGAAAAGGAATGACATAATCATAATCAAATTTTATAATGAAAATCCCACAATTTCTATCTCTTTAAAATCTACTTAGTGAAAGGAATGACATAATCATAATCGGAGAGAAACCTTATGACACTTAGATTTTAGGGTATATGTGTTCCTATACATGTGAATTTGTTAAGAACATAACCACAATAGGAGGTTAGTGACAAATCCAAACTCATACGGACTGAACTTGTTCAATCTTAACTTCTTGCTACATGGTAGCACAAGGGCCTACCATTGCTTCCAAGTAGTCATGCAAACAACTGAGAACTCATAGAACTCACATGCATAGTCAACTTTAACTGGAATGGGCACAAAAACAAGAATATGTCAACATGATAGCTTACAAACCTCAAGTCGTGAGCTAATAATAAACAATAGGTTTTATTATTGATTAGTTCTTGAAACTTTTCAAGATCTTTAAGATTCCCACTGACCTCTTGAAATATAATATTCTCTATGTCAAGAACCATTTATTGACAAACAAATATTCAAGAGTTAATGCGGATTCTTATCAAGACAAACACTTCACACAATTGGTCTTTGTTTTATCCAAAACATCACAGCTTACCAATTTCAAATGTACAAGAGTAAGAAAACATTCTACTCTACATTTGACAAGTGTTACAAACCTTCTAAAGATTATGTCATTGAAGTTAAAATCTTGGAGTATGACTCTAAGACTTTTTGTTTGGAACGAAGTATGATTTATCTTTTGATTTAACCATTTCAACAATTCACGATTCCTCTTCTTAGTCGAAAAAATGCACTAAGATGTCCTTAGAGGATCAATTGTGGTATGGTTTCTTAATCACTAAGATAAGCATAAAACATGATACTGCAAGTACTCTGCTATCTTTTCAGATTGGAGAAACTTTTATCTTTCTGCCTAAGTTGATTATTTTCATTCGTGCTGCCATACATTGAAACATTTACAATGTTTCAGAATTATACTTAAACTTGTAAGTACAACCATATTTACTAAACTTTAGTAAATCATGACGACTAGCCATATCGTTCTTTGTGGTGGATCTGATCAACGCACAACCAAGTATACCCGATCTCCTAGTCCTCCACTTGATTCACACATACATGTGAACAAGGAATTAGTCTTAATTTCCCAAAGATGGAAAATGCTCATCATCGCATAATACAAGTTGCATGATTCCAAGTTTCTATCCAACTGAAATTTGGGTAATGAGAATCTTTTCTTATTTTGTAAATTATGACACTACACAAACGAAAAATTTTTAATCCATTTCCCAATATTGATGTCAATGGAATCATATAAACAACAATTCTTCACAAATTCCATTGTAAGGAAACTTAAAATAAAAATTAAAAAAACTTTTCCTTTATTAAAAAATTTGCAGAAAAACTTTTCCTTACAATGCAATTACAAATTAAAAAAATGTTGTTATCTATTCCTAAGTAATTTGTCATGACTCTTAAGCAGCATCTCAAAATTCTGATCATCGAACCACGCGATCGAAATCCATCTCTTCGTGAGCAGAATCAACTTACTCTTCCTTTTTTTTTCTTTGACTCTGCAAAAAAACATCAAAATGCGACCTAGTCACAACATGTAATAATAATCTCTAAATAAGAACTTAATATAGTTACATAGTGGACTTTACCTGAAGCATAGTCAAATTCTTTGACTTTTACCATCCTAGTGAACTCTCAGGTAAATAAGGTAGCTTCACAACCAATGCTCCTTCTTTTGGCAATAGAAAAATATGGACTCTTTGTTAATGGTACACGGACTATCTAAGACTTATCCTTTCTATTTACCATTGGGTCAACCGGGTTGACTATGGCTGATCCCTTTCCAACGGGAAGAGAAGCCTTTTTTGGACTTCCAATGTTTCCATTGTCAATGTCCATGAAAGTTTGGGAAGTAGAACCTCCAATCAAGTTTGTTTTACCAATGCTCCAAATCATTGCTGATTCGGCAGTAACAAGCAAATAGGTAATATCAATAAGGGTCATGTCTTGATCTATCATCAGGGAGTGACTAAAGAACCCAGTCAACAACCAACTTCCTCGAGACTTTGACACCAAACTCTCCCAGCTTGTCAATATGTGACTCCATCTCACTTATATGAGCACATATAGACATTGCTTGCCAATAGGGATGGATTGACCTTGAACTTTTCAAGAACTTGTGGGTTAGGGAGAATGATTGGAGTAAGTGAAGTATGATTTCCAATCCCATTAATGCACGATAAAGGGATTAATATTTCACCTTGATCGCTATATGGAGTATCATATTCATTAGGAAAGCTTTATCCAAAAGGATAAGGAAGACCATAGTTGTCTGAACTAGACATCTATGAGGAAGAAATTCAAGCAAGTTAATTTAAGTCCTTAATATAACACCCAATATGAAATATTAAGGCTAGGACCTAACAAAATATTTAACAAATTGGAAGAGGGATGTCGTAATCTAATTTGCAAAATATTTGAAGGTAGGTAAATAACGATTTACCAATTTCCACCATGAAAAACGAAATTTTGCATTAGTTTGTAAATGAATTGAAATTCCTAGATCCTTTGAGGTTCATTAAACTATTCAATCGCATGTTTAAATCTTGATTGTGCCCTTCAAGTTTGTGACTGGGATGTCGAGGATCACAAATAAGGAGTGAATAACCATCCAAATTAGCTTTCTACACATAATGTTACAACCACCTAATCAATGTGTCAGTTAACCACACACGCTTCATTGATCTATGATTAACATCAAACTACACTTTTTCAAGCATTGTTAGTCCCAAATTAGTGTGTCGGTTAACCACACACGCTCCACTAATGACTTAACAAGGTGCAAAGTGTAATTTCATGGGTTAGCACCACATTCACAATTTCCTAAAGTAACTAAGATTGAGAATTGAATAAAGTTTAGTTACTTTATATTTATCATTATACTTTTATTGAAGGGATAATTAATGTCATGTCCTACCCATTCGGCTAACGACCCTCCACCGGTCAAGGAAGCGGTGGGTGAGAGTGGTCACCTATTAAACTGCCATTTTATAGGCAGTAACCTTATACCCCCCTTATAAACCGGCTTCGTGAATAAGGCCTACTAACGGTAAGACTGACTTTGTTCTTATACACATATATAAATACTAAACTTTTAATATTATAATAGTATAAGGGTTGAATTTTAAACTTTTAAAATTCTAAGTGTTTTATTTGGAATTAAAGTATACATGGGGGGTAACTTTACAAATTCCAAAGGTTGAGGACAAGTTTCAAAAAATTCAAAACCTTTTGGATTCCATAACTTATGAGTTTAATATGGTTTTTATGGAAGACTTTTCAACTTCCATAAATTGAGGACAAGTTATCGAAGACATAAAATTATTTTATGATGACATTTAAAAAAAGACCTTTCATTTTCATAACCTATAAACTTTAAATGAATCTTCTAAAAAGAAAAACTCTTCATTTTCCATAACTTGAGGACAAGTTATGGAGTTTATAAAAACCATTCAGATCAATTATTCCAATTAACACAATAATCAAATAATTTTTCTATGATCTAGATCAAACTCATAAGTAAAGATAATTCATATCAACAATTTTCAAGAAATTAGCTAATCACATAAACTAATATAAATCTTGAAACTTTGACAATTATCTTTTATTCGGATGAGGATAATCATGAGCATAGCATCAAAATCAAATTTGAGGAGGAAACTCCTGTTGTATCGATTGACAAGTCATTACCTCTTAGATGTTCCGAAAGGGTTAGCATTCTTAGAGATGCACACAAAAACTGGTTTGACTAGTCAAAACTAGATCCAATCCGAAATCGGATTGGGTCAAAACCGTTTTTGACCAAACCGGATGGGATTGGATTTAAAACTAGATTTTCAATCGGATTGTAATCCTATAATCCAAATCCACCATAAAATCCGCTTATAACCCACTAAAATCGGTTTAAATTGGTTTCAAATCAAATTAGAATCAGATTTGGATTTTGGTTGGAACCGGATCGGATTTTCGTTGACGTAAGACAAACCGGATCAGATTCGGATTCGGATCCGGATCCAATCGGATCGGATTCGGGTTTTGTGCATCTCTAAGAAGGGTAAGAAGAGGAAGGCTCCTTCCTAGAGCCACCATAAGGGAAAGTCCCACGGTGGCTCCTCTTCTAGTGGAATCAAGGTTGGTCCTATTGTACCCACCTCCAACCAGAAGGATGCAAAGTGCTACTACTGCCATGAGAAGGGGAATTGGAAACCAAGTTACCCGAAGTACTTCCAAAAGATATCAAGTATGGGAAGATCAAGCCGTACTTTGCAGGTATTTACACTATTCAATCTAATAACTCATCACATGCTATTTCTTGGGTCCTAGATACAGGATGTGGTTTTCACATTTGTTATTGTTTGAAGGGCCTAAGAAGAAATAAGGATGTGGAGCAGGGGAAGATAAACATGATCATGAGGAATAGAAGATCTTCTCTTGTCACCAAGATTGGAGTTTACTCTTTGTTTCTTAATAGTGGGCTAGTACTAGAGTTGAATAATTGTTACTATTCACCAGAAATGGCAAGAAACATCATTTATTTTCATGGTTTATGTAATCAAGTATTTAGATTTTCGTTCAAAAATGAAAAAGGTTATGTTAATTCTTTTATTAATGGTGTTTTATATTTTGAAGCATTGCCTTGTAATGGAATATATGAAACTGTGATGTTTGTAGACAATTTAGGAAATGATGTGTTGTGTATCGATTCTTCCAATAGTTAGGATAAAGCATGCTTGTGGAATTATCGTCTTGGACATGTCAACAAGAAACGTACAACCTAACTCCAAAAGGATGGAGTCTTGGAGTCATTCGACCTTAGGGACGATGACGTGTGCGAGTATTGTTTACTTGGAAAGATGATCGAGTCACCATTCACTGGTACCTGTGAAGGGGGTGAGGGTTTATTGGATCTCATACACAGTGATGTGTGTGGGCCCTTTAAATCCACCATAAGGGATGCAATTCTATAACAACCGAAAAATACAACCAATTTAAAATTTTTCAAAAACATCTCGATTCCATAAAATCTTTACAAAAGGTTTTCAATACATTATTTAACAGAGTATTTTCCCAGGTTCATATCATAAAACACCAACGCGAGGAATGGTACGATCACGCCTTTGCCTTGCCACAGACTCCTGAGAACCTGAAAACATAAAACCACAACTGTAAGCCCGAAAGCTTAGTGAGATACCCCCAATATACCAACCACATATACGCCCTTCCAGGCCACGATCTTCCGGTCCAAAACATATCGCCTTCCGGCCCATAACGCAATGCCTTCCGGCCCATAACATATTGCCTTCCGGCCCATAACATATTGCCTTCCGGCTCACAACATAAAAAGCATACATATCATAACAGAACATAGAACGACCCCGCATAACGGGTCACACCCCAGACCTAGCAATCATGCACATAACACATAATCATATAACGGCTCAAACTCAGCAATCGATCAACAGATCACATAACATAGCATTACCCTAACGAAGATACCAGCCAAGCCGGTCACTAGCATAACATCACCCTACGAATCAGACAACATACTAAATGTACACATACGCCTTTCCAGGCCATGACCTTCCCGTCCACATCGCAGACGCCTTCCGGCCCACAACATGTATTGCCTTCCGGCCCACAACATATAACGCCTTCCGGCCCACAACATGTATTGCCTTCCGGCCCACAACATATAACGCCTTCCGGCCCATAACATAATAACTGACAACTATCTGGATTTCCATCCGATAAAAAGGGTTGGCCTTGGTGCCATAAACCCTATCGATATAGTGAGGATAACTCACCTCGAAACTGCCAACAAAACAGGTAACTCAAGCTGCTCCGATCACTGATACGATCTCCACCACTGGACAGCCACCAATGCACTGAACTCAAAACCATAAACAACAATTACCAAAATACCCCTGGAAACCATTGGTCAACCCTTGGTCAAAGACAAGGTCAAAGTCAACCCATGACTGACCCTACTCGCGAGTCAACCCGATGACTCGCCGAGTTCCCATACTCAGAGCTCACTCAATCCGCGACCTAACTCGCCGAGTCACCCCGAGACTCGCCGAGTCCCACAACTTCTGAGTCCTCTCACACACAACTCACCGAGTCATCCCTTTACTCACCGATTCTCGACTCAACCAGAGAATTTCAGAATTCTTCGACAAGACTCGCCGAGTCTATGGCTATCTTCAACCTACTCGCCGAGTTGTCCATACAACTCGCCGAGTCCAAGGCCATCTTCATCCGACTCGCCGAGTTGTTCTTCCAACTCGCCGAGTCCCAGCTCATCTTCAAACAACTCGTCGAGTTCACCCATGTGACTCGCCGAGTACCACCGATTTGAATCCATACAGAAGCGTTCCGGACCATGCAATTGATCCAAAACATAGATCTAGCCTCCTACAACTCATCCATCACGTAAAGTGGCAAACTTTACGTGAATCCAAAGAGATCTAGGCCTTTTGCACATTGGTTTAGGGTTTGGGACATGTAAGCTTCACTAAACACTCCAACACAGGGACTTTCATGCTCTCTGATTCTTCTCCATTCCGGATCTGAGGTAGCAACCTCAGATCTAACCTCTAGACTTCCAATTACATCCATAGACAAGTTCCCACAACCCCAAAATGAATAAACAACATACAATCAGACCAAGAACGAGATATTACCTCCAATGGACGCCCCAACTGCAATGAAACTCGAATCCAAGCAAAGCCCCTTGATCCAAGCCTTCAATCTCCCAAAATTCCTTCAATAATCATCTCCTTCAAGCTCCCAATTGAGATAGGATCACTCACACACGAAGGCTAAGGGTTTCTGGACTTGGAGATGAATAAAGAGGCTGAGAGAGGGCTGTTATGTTCTTTATATAGGGCTCAACCCCGGGAATTAGGGTTTTCTCCACTTAGCGCCTACTCGCCGAGTCCTCCTTACTGACTCGCCGAGTCAGCTACTTAACACGTGACCCAGTCGCGACTCTACTCGCCGAGTCCATCCATGGACTCGCCGAGTCACTCTTCCACAACTTACTCTTTTAGCCCTTCAACTCTACTCTTGATATTTAGGGATGTTACAAATTCGCTTCTATATGACTTTCACCAATGATTATAGCAGATATCATTATATCTACTTAACCAAGCACTAGTCAGACACCTTTGAAAAGTTAAAAGAGTTTAAGCAAGAAGTGGAGAATCAGTTGGGCTGGAAAATCAAGATGCTTTGATCCGATCGAGGTGGAGAGTACCTTAGTCTTGAATACTACGACTACCTAAAGGAATGCGAAATCGTGTCACAATTAGCTCTACATAGGATACTGCAGTTGAATGGTATAGCTGAGAGGCGTAATCGAACCTTGCTCGACATGGTTCGTTCTATCATGATTCGTGCATCGCTACCTATCTCATTATGGGGGTTTGCCTTAGAGACTGCCGCCCATATCCTTAACTTAGTCCCTAGAAAGAAGGTTGCCAAAACACCTCACGATATGTGGACATGGAAAGCTCCCTCGTTGGCACATATCAAGGTTTGGGGTTGCAAGGCTTTCGTAATATGATATACTCACGACAAACTCGAACCTCGTAGTGAGCGGTGTACTTTCATCGAATACCCACATAAATCCTTTCGTTATCTCTTCTATAGACCGAGTAACAATGATGTCTTCATTGCGAGGAAAAGGGTTTTCTGATAGCGAGAACTTATAAGCCAAGGGAACAGTGAGATGCAAAGTGATCTTGAAGAGATTGAAGAATCAAACGATGAAGGAACCTCTGACACTAGCACTCAACTTGAGGAGGAAACTCCTGTTGTACGAATTAACGAGTCATTACCTCTTAGATGTTCCAAAAGGGTTAGTGTTCTTAGACATGCACACAAAAACTGGTATCGCTTTTCAAAACCGGATCCAATCCGAAATCGGATTGAGTTAAAACCGGTTTTGACCAAACTGGATGAGATCGGATTTAAAACAAGATTTTCCATCATATTCTAATCCTATATTCCAAATCGGATTTGATACCAGATCGTAAGCTGGATACACATCCGCCCCAAAATCCTCTTATAACCCAATTTAACTCGATTTAAACCGGTTACAAATCAGATTAGAATCGGATTATGATTTTGGTTGGAACTGAATCAGATTTTTGATGACGTAAGAGAAACCGAATCGAATTAGGATTCGGATCTGTATCGAATCGGATTGGATTCGGTTTTTGTGCATCTCTAGGAAGGGTAAGAAGATGAAGGCTCTTTCGAAGAGGCACCATAAGGAAAAGTCCCATGGTGGCTCCTCTTCTAGTGGAACCAAGGTTGGTCCTGCTTTACCTACCTCCAACCAGAAGGATGCAGAGTGCTACTACTACTACTACGATGAGAAGGGGAATTGGAAAAGAAGTTGCCTGAAGTACTTGTAAGATATCGAGGATGGGAAGATCAAGTCGTACTTCGCAGGTATCTACACTATTCAATCTAATAACTCATCGCATGCTATTTCTTGGGTACTTGATACAAGATGTGGCTTTCACATTTGTTCTGATTTGCAGGGCCTAAGAAGAAATAGGGATTTGGAGCATGGGAAGATATACTTGATCATGGGGAATAGAAGATCATCGCCTGTCACCAAGATTGGAGTTTACTCTTGGGTGCTTAGTAGTGGGGTAGCACTAGAGTTGAATAATTGTTGCTATTCGCCAGAAATGGCAAGAAACATCATTTCTTTTCATGTTTTATATAAACAAGGATTTGGATTATCGTTTAATAATGAGAAAGGTTCTATTAATTATTTTCTTAATGATGGTTTATATTTTGAAGCATTGCCTTGTAATGGAATTTGTGAAACTGTGATGTTTGTAGACAATTTAGGATATGATGTGTTGTGTATCGATTCTTCCAATAGTTTGGATAAAGCATGCTTGTGGAATTTTCTTCTTGGACATGTCAACAAGAAACGTACAGCCCAAATCCAATAGGATGGAGTCTTGGAGTCATTCGACCTTAGGGACGATGATGTGTGCGAGTCTTGTTTACTTGGAAAGATGACCAATTCACCCTTCACTGGTACTTGTGAAAGGGATGAGGGTTTATTAGATATCATACACACTGATGTGCATGGTCCCTTTAGATCCACCACAAGGCATGTAAGCCATGTTTTGTGACTTTCACCGATGATTATAGCAGATATGGGTATATCTACTTAACCAAGAACAAGTCAGAAACCTTTGAAAAGTTCAAAGAGTTTAAGAAAGAATTGGAGAATTAGTTGGGCAGGAAAATAAAGATGCTTCGATCCGATCGAGGTGGAGAGTACCTTAGTCTTGAATAACACGACTACCTCAAGGATTGAGGAATCGTTTCGCAATTAACGCCACCTAGGACACCACAGTTGGATGGTGTAGCTGATAGGCGTAATCGAACCTTACTCGACATGGTTCGTTCGATGATGATTCGTGCTTCGCTACCTATCGCATTCTGGGGGTGTGCCTTAGATACTTTTTCCCATATCCTTAACTTAGTCCATTCAAAGAAGGTTGCCAAAAACACCTCACGAGATGTGGATAAGGAAAGCTCCCTTGTCGGTACATATCAAGGTTTGGGGTTGCGAGGCTTTCGTAAGACGAGAGGCTCATGACAAACTCGAACCTCATAGTGAGCGGTGTATTTTCATCGGCTACCCGCAGATATCCTTTGGTTATCTCTTCTATAGACCAAGTGAAAATATTGTCTTCATTGCGAGGAGAGGGGTTTTCCGAGAGCAAAAACTCCTAAGCCAAGGGGACAGTGGGAGGCAAATCGATCTTGAAGAGATTGAAGAATCAAACGATGAAGGAACCTCTGACACTGGAGCTCAACTTGAGGAGGAAACTCCGATTGTACCGATTAACGAGTCATTACCTCTTAGATGTTCCGAAAGGGTTAGCGTTCTAAGAGATGCACACAAAAACTGGCTTCACTGTTCAAAACCGGATCCAATCCAAAATCGGATTGGGTCAAAACTAGTTTTGACCAAACCGGATGGGATCGGAGATTTTCAATCAGATTGTAATCCTATATTCCAAATCGGATTTGATACCAGATCGTAAACTGGATTTGCTAAAAACCGGATCCAAATCCGCCCCAAAATCTACATATAACCCACTAAAATCTATTTAAACTGGTTTCACATCAGATTAGAATCCAATTCGGATTTTGGTTGGAACCGGATCATATTTTTGATGACGTTAGAGAAACTGGATCGGATTCGGATCTGGATCTAATCGGATCGGATTCGGATCCGGATCTAATCGGATCGGATTCGGGTTTTGTGCATCTCTAGGAACGGTAAGAAGAGGAAGGTTCCTTCCAAGAGCCACCATAAGGGAAATTTCCTTGGTGGCTCCTCTTCTATTGGAACCAAGCTTTGTCCTGCTATACCGACCTAAAACCAGAAGGATGCAGAGTGCTACTACTACAATGAGAAGGGGAATTGGAAACGAAGTTTCCCGTAGTACTTGCAAGATATCAAGGATGGGAAGATCAAGCCGTACTTCGCAGGTATTTACACTATTCATTCTAATAACTCAACGCATGCTATTTCTTGGGTATTTGATACAGGATGTGGTTTTCACATTTGTTCTGATTTGCAGGGCCTAAGAAGAAATAGGGATGTGGAGCATGGGAAGATAAACTTGATCATGGGGAACAGAAGATCATCGCCTATCACCAAGATTAGAGTTTACTATTTGGTTCATAGTAGTCGGCTAGCACTAGAGTTGAATAATTGTTGCTATTCACCAGAAATGGAAAGAAACATCATTTCTTTTCATGGTTTATATAAACAAGGATTTAGATTTTTGTTTGATAATGAAAAAGGTTCTATTAATGCTTTTCTTAATGGTGTTTTGTATTTTGAAGCATTGCCTTGTAATAGAATATATGAAACTATGATGTTTGTAGACAATTTAGGAAATGATGTGTTGTGTGTCAATTCTTCCAATAGTTTGGATAAAGCATGCTTGGGGAATTGTCGTCTTGGACATGTCAACAAGAAACGTATATCGAAACTTCAAAAGGATGGAGTCTTAGAGTCATTCGACCTTAGGGATGATGGCGTGTGTGAGTCTTGTGTCCTTGTAAAGATGACCGAGTCACCCTTTACTGGTACTTGTGAAAGGTGTGAGGGTTTATTGGACCTCATACACAGTGATGTGTGTGGGCCCTTTAGATCAACCGCAAGGGATGCAAGCTGCTTCTATATGACTTTCACCGATGATTATAGCAGATATCGGTATATCTACTTAACCAAGCACAAGTCAGAAACATTTGAAAATTTAAAAGGGTTTAAGCAAGAAGTGGAGAATCAGTTGGGCTGTAAAATCAAGATGCTTCGATCCGATCGAGGTGGAGAGTACTTTAGTCTTGAATACCATGACCTCCTCAAGGAATGCGGATTCGTTTCATAATTAATGCCACCTAGGACACCGCAGTTGAATGGTGTAACTGAGAGGCGTAATCGAACCTTGCTCGACAAGGTTCATTCGATGATGATTCGTGCTTCGATACCTATCACATTATGGGGGTGTGCCTTAGAGATTGTCACCTATATCCTCAACTTAGTCCCTTCAAAGAAGGTTGTCAAAACACCTCACGAGATGTTGATAGGGAAAGTTCCCTCGTCGACACATATCAAGGTTTGGGGTTGCGAGGCTTTTGTAAGATGAGAGACTCACGACAAACTCGAACCTCGTAGTGAGCGATGTGTTTTCATCGGCTACCCATTGAAATCCTTCGGTTATCTCTTCTATAGACCGAGTGAAAATTTTGTCTTCATTGCAAGGAGAGGGGTTTTCCAAGAGCGAGAACTCATAAGCCAAGGGGACAGTAGGAGGCAAATCGATCTTGAAGAGATTGAAGAATAAAACGATCAATGAACCTCTGACACTGGCACTCAACTTGAGGAGGAAACTCCTATTCTACCGATTAACGAGTCATTACCTCTTAGATGTCCCGAAAGGGTTAGCATTCTTAGAGATGCACACAAAAACTGGTTTCACTGTTCAAAACCGGATCCAATCCGAAATCGGATTGGGTCAAAACTGGTTTTGACCAAATCGGATGGGATTGGATTTAAAATCAGATTTTCAATCGGATTGCAATCCTATATTCCAAATCGGATTTGATACCGGATCGTAAACTGGATTTGCTAAAAACCAGATCCAAATCTGCCCCAAAATCTGCTTATAACCCACTAAAATCTGTTTAGACTGGTTTCATATCGGATTAGAATCTGATTCGGATTTTGGTTGGAATCGGATCGGATTTTTGATGATGTAAGAGAAACTGGATCGGATTCGGATCCGGATCTAATCGGATCAGATTCGGGTTTTGTGCATCTCTAGGAACGGTAAGAAGAGGAAGGCTCCTTCCAAGAGCCAACATAAGGGAAAGTTCCTTGGTGGCTCCTCTTCTATTGGAACCAAGGTTTGTCCTGCTATACCGCCCTAAAACCAGAAGGATGCAGAGTGCTACTACTACAATGAGAAGGGGAATTGGAAACAAAGTTTCCCGTAGTACTTGCAAGATATCAAGGATGGGAAGATGAAGCCGTACTTCGCAGGTATTTATACTATTCATTCTAATAACTCAACGCATGCTATTTCTTGGGTATTTGATATAGGATGTGGTTTTCACATTTGTTTTGATTTGCACGTCCTAAGAAGAAATAAGGATGTGGAGCATGGGAAGATAAACTTGATCATGGGGAACAGAAGATCGTCGCCTATCACCAAGATTAGAGTTTACTATTTGGTGCTTAGTAGTGGGCTAGCACTAGAGTTGAATAATTGTTGCTATTCACCAGAAATGGAAAGAAACATCATTTCTTTTCATGGTTTATATAAACAAGGATTTAGATTTTTGTTTGATAATGAAAAAGGTTCTATTAATGCTTTTCTTAATGGTGTTTTGTATTTTGAAGCATTGCCTTGTAATGGAATATATGAAACTATGATGTTTGTAGACAATTTAGAAAATGATGTGTTGTGTATCAATTCTTCCAATAGTTTGGATAAAGCATGTTTGGCGAATTGTCGTCTTGGACATGTCAACAAGAAACGTATATCCAAACTCTAAAAGGATGGAGTCTTAGAGTCATTCGACCTTATGGATGATGGCGTGTGTGAGTCTTGTGTCCTTGTAAAGATGACCGAGTCACCATTCACTGGTACTTGTGAAAAGTGTGAGGGTTTATTAGATCTCATACACAGTGATGTGTGTGGGCCCTTTAGATCAACCGCAAGGGACACAAGCTGCTTCTATATGACTTTCACCGATGATTATAGCAGATATCGGTATATCTACTTAACCAAGCACAAGTTAGTAACCTTTGAAAAGTTAAAAGGGTTTAAGCAAGAAGTGGAGAATCAGTTGGGCTGGAAAATCAAGATGCTTCGATCCGATCGAGGTGGAGAGTACTTTAGTCTTGAATACCATGACTACCTTAAGCAATGCGGAATCGTTTCACAATTAATGCCACCTAGGACACCGCAGTTGAATGGTGTAGCTGAGAGGCGCAATCGAACCTTGCTCGACAAGGTTGGTTCGATGATGATCGTGCTTCGCTACCTGTCACATTCTAGGGGTGTGCCTTAGAGACTGTCGCCCATATCCTTAACTTAGTCCCTTCAAAGAAGGTAGCCAAAACACCTCACGGGATGTTGATAGGGAAAGCTCCCTCGTCGACACATATCAAGGTTTGGGGTTGCGAGGCTTTTGTAAGACGAGAGACTCACGACAAACTCGAACCTCGTGGCGAGCGGTGTATTTTCATCGGCTACCCATCGAAATCCTTTGGTTATCTCATCTATAGACCGAGTGAAAATTTTATCTTCATTGCGAGGAGTGGGGTTTTCGAAGAGTGAGAACTCATAAGCCAAGGGGACAGTGGGAGGCAAATTGATCTTGAAGAGATTGAAGAATCAAACGATCAAGGAACCTCTGACACTGGCGCTCAACTTGAGGAGGAAAATCCTATTCTACCGATTAACGAGTCATTACCTCTTAGATGTTCCGAAAGGGTTAGCATTCTTAGAGACGCACACAAAAACTGGTTTCACTATTCAAAACCGGATCCAATCCGAAATCGGATTGGGTTAAAATTGGTTTTGACCAAATCGGATGGGATCGGATTTAAAATCAGATTTTCAATTGGATTGTAATCCAATATTCCAAATCGGATTTGATACCGGATTCGCTAAAAACCGGAACCAAATACACCCCAAAATCCGCTTATAACCCACTAAAATCGGTTTAAATCGGATTCGTATTTTGGTTGGAACCGGATCGGATTTTTGATGACGTAAGCCAAACCGGATCAGATTCCGATTCGGATCCGGATCGAATCAGATCGGATTCGGGTTTTGTGCATCTATAGGAAGGGTAAGATGAGGAAGGCTCCTTCCAAGAGCCACCATAAGGGAAAGTCCCACGGTGGCTCCTCTTCTAGTGGAACCAAGGTTGGTCCTGTTGTACCCCCTACAACCAGATGGATGTAGAGTGCTACTACTGCCATGAGAAAGGGAATTGGAAAAAAGCTGTCCGAAGTACTTCAAAGATATCAAGGATACGAAGATCAAGCCATCCTTCATAGGTATTTACACTATTCAATCTAATAACTCATCGCATGCTATTTCTTGGGTACTTGATACAGGATGTGGGAAGACAAACTTGATCATGGGGAACAGAAGATCATCGCCTGTCACCAAGATTGGAGTTTACTCTTTAGTACTTAGTAGAGGGCTAGCACTAGAGTTGAATAATTGTTTCTATTCGCCAGAAATTACAAGAAGCATCCTTTCTTTTCACGGTTTTTATAAACTAGGATTTAGATTTTCATTTGATAATGAAAAAGGTTCTATTCATGCTTTTCTTAATGGTGTTTTATATTTTGAAGCGTTGCCTTGTAATGGAATATATGAAACTGTGATGGTTGTAGACAATTTAGGAAATGATGTGTTGTGTATCGAATTTTACAATAGTTTGGATAAAGCATGCTTGTGGAATTGTCGCCTTCAACATGTCAACAAGAAACACAAATCCCAACTCCAAAAGGATGGAGTCTTGGAGTCATTCGACCTTAGGGACGATGATGTGTGTGAGTCTTGTTTACTTGGAAAGATAACCAAGTCACCCTTTACTGGTACTTGGGAAAGGGGCGAGGGTTTATTGGATCTCATACACATAGATGTGTGTAGGCCTTTAGATCCACCACAAGGGATGCAAGCCGCTTCTATGTGCCTTTCACCGATGATTATAAAAGATATGGGTATATCTACTTAATCAATCACAAGTCAGAAACCTTTGAAAAGTTCAGAGAATTTAAGCAAGAAGTGGAGAATCAGTTGGGCAGGACAATCAAGATGGATTGATCCGATCTAGGTGGAAATTAGCTTAGTCTTGAATTCCACGACTACCTCAAGGAATGCGGAATTATTTCGAAATTAACACCACCTACACACCGCAGTTGAATGGTGTAACTGAAAGGCATAATCGAACCTTTCTTGACATGGTTCGTTCCATGATGAGTCATGCTTCGCTACCTATCTCATTCTGGGGTTATGCCTTAGAGACTGCCGCCCATATCCTTAACATAGTCCCTACAAAGAAGGTTGCCAATACACCTCATGAGATGTGGACATGGAAATCTCCCTCATTAGCACATATCAAGTTTTGGGGTTGCGAGGTTTTCGTAAGACGAGAGACTCACGAAAAACTTGAACCTCGTAGGGAGCGGTGTATTTTCATAGGCTACCCACAGAAATCCTTTGATTATCTCTTTTATAGATTGAATGAAAATGTTGTCTTCGTTGTGAGGAGAGGGGTTTTCCGAGAGCAAGAACTCATAAGCCAAGGGGATAATGGTAGGAAAATCAATCTTGAAGAGATTCAAGAATTGAAAGATGAAGGAACCTCTGACACTGACGCTCAACTTGAGGAGGAAACTCCTGCTGAACGAATTGACGAGTCATTACCTCTTAGATGTTCCGAAAGGTTTAGCGTTCTAACAAATGCACACAAAAACCGGTTTCACAGTTCAAAACCGGATCCAATCTGAAACCGGATTGGGTTAAAACCGGTTTTGACCAAACCTGATTCGATCCGATTTAAAACCATATTTTCAATCGGATTATAATCTAATATTCCAAATTGGATTTGATACCGGATCGCATACTTGATTCGTTAAAAACTTGATCCAAATCTGCCCCAAAATCTGCTTAAACCACACAAAAATCGGTTTAAACTAGTTTCAAATCGGATTAGAATCAGATTCGGATTTTTGTTGGAACCAGATCGAATTTTGAACGGATCCGAGTTGGATTTTAACCAGATCGGATTTTTGATGATGTAAGCGAAATCAGATCGGATTCAGATCTAGATCGGATCGGATCGGATTCGGGTTTTGTGCATCTCTAGGAAGGGTAAGAAGAGGAAGCCTCCTTCCAAGGGCCACCATAAGGGTAAGTCCCACTTGGCTCCTCTTCTAGTGGAACCAAGGTTTCCTTGCTGTACCCACCTCCAACCCGAAGGATGTAGAGTGCTACTACTGCTATGAGAAGGGGCATTCGAAACAAAGCTGCCTGAAGTACTTATAAGATATGAAGGATGGGAAGATCAAGTCGTCCTTCGCAGGTATTTACACTATTCAATCTAATAACTCATCGCATGCTATTTCTTGGGTACTTGATACAGGATGTAGTTTTCACATTTGTTCTGATTTGCAAGGCCTAAGAAGAAATAGAGATGTGGAGCATGGAAAGACAAACTTGATCATGGGGAACAGAAGATCGTCGACTTTCACCAAGATTGGAGTTTACTCTTTAGTGCTTAGTAGTGGGTTAGGACTAGAGTAGAATAATTCTTGCTATTCGCCAGAAATGGCAAGAAACATAATTTCTTTTCATGGTTTATATAAATAAGAATTTAGATTTTCGTTTGATAATGAAACAGGTTCTATTAATGCTTCTCTTAATGGTGTTTTGTATTTTGAAGCATTGCCTTGTAATGAAATATATGAAACTATGATGTTTGTAGAAAATTTAGGAAATGATGTGTTGTGTATCGATTCTTCCAATAGTTTGGATAAAGCATGCTTATGGCATTGTCATCTTGGACATGTCAACAAGAAACGCATAGCCCAACTCCAAAAGGATGGAGTCTTGGAGTCATTCGACCTCAGGGACGATGATGTGTACGAGTCTTGTTTACTTCGAAAGATGACCAATTCACCTTCCACTTGTACCAGTGAAAGGGGTGAGGGTTTATTGGATCTCATACACACCAATGTGTGAGGGCCCTTTATATCTACCATAAGGGATGCAAGGCGCTTCTATGTGACTTTCACCGATGATTATAGCAGATATGGGTATATCTATTTAATCAAGCACAAGTCAGAAACCTTTGAAAAGTTCAAAGAGTTTATGAAAGAAGTGGAGAATCAGTTAGGCAGGAAAATCAAGATGCTTCGATTTGATCGAGGTGGAGAGTACCTTATTCTTGAATTCCATGACTACATCACGAAATGCGGAATCGTTTCGTAATTAACGCCACCTAGGACACCACAGTGGAATGGTGTAGCTGAGAAGCGTAATCAAAACTTGCTCGACTTGGTTTTTTCCATGATGAGTCGTGCTTTTCTAGCTATGTAATTCTGGGGTTATGCCTTAGAGACTGCCCCCATATACTTAACTTAGTCCCTACAACGAAGTTGCCAAAACACCTCACAAGATGTGTACAGGGAGAACTCCCTCATTGGCACATATCAAGGTTTGGGTCTGCAAGGCTTTCGTAGGACGAGAGACCTACGATAAGCTCGAACCTCGTAGTGAGCTGGTATTTTTATCGGCTATCAGCAAAAATCCTTTAGTTATCTCTTCTATAGACCGAGTGACAATCTTGTCTATGTTGCGAGGAGAGGGTTTTCCAAGAGCGAGAACTCGTAAGCCAAGGGGACATTGGGAGCTAAATCGATCTTTGAGAGATTCAAGAATCAAATGATGAAGGAATCTCTGACACTGGCGCTCAACTTGAGGAGGAAACTCCTGTTGAACCGATTGACGAGTCATTACCTCTTAGACGTTCCGAAAGGGTTAGCGTTCCACCCCAGTTTTATGGTTTCCATATTACTACTGAAGGGGATACGTTTATTAGTGATAGTACACTAGTAAATTTAGACAAATCTAACAGCTATACGGAAGCCATGGCAGGCCCAGAGTCTACAAAACGGAAAGACGCTATAGACAGTGAGATTCAGTCCATGTATAACAACCAAGTTTGGATTTTGGTTGACAATGTGCCAGGTTGTAAGACGGTCGGGTGCAAGTGGATCTTCAAGAAGAAGACCATTATGGATGGGAAAGCACACACTTATAAGGCGCAATTGGTTGCAAAGGGCTTTACATAAACTCCTAGAGTTGACTATGATGAGACCTTCTCACCGGTTGCAAAGATAAAGTCTATTAGGGTGGTTCTATCCATTGCTACATTTCATGACTATGAAATATGGCAAATGGACATCAAAACCACTTTTCTTAAATGGAAGTTGGCTGAAGATGTTCACATGAGTCAACCAGATGGTTTTTGTCGATGCGAAGCATCCTAATAAGTGTGTAAGCTTGTGAAGTCCATTTATGGATTGAAACAATCATCTCGCAGATGGAATCTTTGTTTCGACGAGAAAGTTAAAGAGTTTGCCTTCCTACGAAGTGAGGATGAGTCATGTGTATATGTCAAAGGTAGTGGGAGTATAGTTAGCTTCCTCGTATTGTATGTCGATGACACACTACTCATAGGAAACGACATCCCAACCTTATAGGAGGTTAAGTCCTGGCCTAGGAAGTGCTTCGCTATGAAAGAACTCAGAGAGGCTGCCTATATTTTGGGAATACGGATAGTGAGAAACGGGAGTAAAAGACTAACAGGACTTAGTAAGAATACTTACTTGGACAAGGTACTAAAACGTTTTAGTATGGAGAATTCCAAGAAGGGGGAGTTACCGATCCAAAGCAATACCAAGTTGAGTAAGACTCAAAGTCCGAGTACCAAGGTTGAGATAGCATAAATGAGTCGAGTACCTTATGCTTTCGCAGTTGGCTCGATAATGTATGCTATGACTTGTAGTCGCCCTTATGTGGCCTTCTCTTTGAGCATGGTCAATAGATATCAAGGGAACCCTGGTACAACACATTGGACCACAGTCAAGAATATTCTTAACTACGTTCAGAGGACCAATGAATGGTTTCTAGTCCTCGGTGGGAGTGATGACTTAAGGGTGTGAGGCAATAGTGATGCTTGTTTTCAGACAGACCGAGATAATTATGAATCTCAGAAAATTGGGTCTTTACCCTAAATGGAGGAGCAGTAACTTGGAAAAGTTCAATGCAGGAGACTGTCGCTGATTCAACATGTGAATCAAAGTACATAGCAGCGAGCGAAGTGTCAAAGGAGGCTATATGGTTGAAGAACTTCATCGGAGACCTTGAAGTTGTTCCAACTGTAAAGGAGCCTGTGGAAATTTTCTTTGATAACGAAGGTGCGGTTTCCTTGACCAAGTAACCTAGGGATCATGGCAGATCCCGACATATCGACAGGAAATATCACTTTATTAGACATCAGGTGGAAGAGGTACTCCTCGTAGTAAAGAGGGTATCATCATAGGATAACCCATTAGATCCCCTTATGAAGGGACTGAGTAGGGTTAAGCACTTATAGCACGCTAGGAGCATTGGGCTGAAGGACGATATTAGTTTAGATTAGATAGTTTCAAAATGTGTAATAGATAATTTGTAATTAACATTTGATGAATAAATAAAGGAGTATTATTTATAAGTAAAGTTATTTTCTTGTGTTAATTATTTACCTGTTGTTTCAATTTGCATGTTTTGACTTCCTGAATAATAGGATTATTCGAACAGTCCACAATCGCTTATACTTTGGAAGTAGGTATGAAAGAAGACTGTCATGAATTGGTTTGTAGACTGTCTAAAGTGTAGACATAGCAAAGGTTTGCTGCAACATTCATGAGTACTTATGAATAAGATTTGAGCATTAGATTAGACCCACGCTTCTGAGCATCACTTCATGGAATTTATCACGAGTGATCGCAAGACAATAATATCATATAGTCTTTGAACCTAGATATATGGTTTATTATTTGCAAGTTAGTTGTGCATTAATATTGCATAAACGCGTCAGTAGCTTGACGTTATAAAACGCATTCTTGTGCATAATTTGATGAGTGAATAGTAAATGCATATAAGTTGAATTTTATCTGTTTCTTTTATCCTAAGAGGGTAAAAGTGATATCTAGGCCCCTCGTTGATTTGGTTTGACTTATGTGTTGGGCCCAGTCAGGAATGAATTGATGTGTTTAATAAAGTTCTATGTTAGAGAAATCAGAGATCGAGAAACCAACTTCTGGACAATAAGTATGACTATGTTCCATGTAATTGTCCGCATGATATATAGAACAAAGGATTGTACGATCCATTATCTAAAGGACAGGTTACTAATAAGATCAGAGTTCGACAGTAGCTTTCGAGAGCTACGTTTGCTAATCTGATTCTAAACTCATACTTGTATTTATATTTATTACACTTATCCAAGTGGGATATTGTTGGATTTGCGTCTAAGTCCATAACTATATTTGGTATGTAGTTGGATGGGTTGTGCATGGTCATTTTGGGTTGCCTTCACTAAAGCAATGGGACAGGATGATTTATGGAGAGAGAGGATATTATGGTTCATTAATATATTATAAGAATAAAATATTAAAAGAGAAATCATATTGTTTAACTAATATTGGTCAATAATTAATTAAGAAATTAATTATGTGGCTAAAAGAGATTAATTAAATAAAGGGGACTGAAATTGCCAATTATAAAATAATTGATTTTGGGATGTGAATCCCTATGGATCAGGGGATGGATGAAATTAGGGTGGAAGCCCACCTTGAAAGCGTCCAAGCCTTATTCCAGAAGGTTCCTTGGACTGCTTAAGGCCTAATCTATCTGATTAGGGTTTTGGCTGAAACCCTAGCAACTCAAGTATATAAGGACCCCCAGGGCTTCAATTTTCGGCTACTAGAAGAAACCCTAGAGTTCCTATAGCTGAAATTAAGCCTTCCTTCCCTCTCTTCTCAATCATCTTCTTGCCTTGGTGTTTGTAAGCCATTAGAGGTATGACATTTGTAATACTAAGCTCTTGAAGTTGAAGATTGTTGAAGATTCTTGCTACTATCAAAAGGTAATTAGGTAATTATCTAACCTTGTATTAGATGTAGATTTTGATTTTTATAGTATGCTAGATTAGGATTTACAAGCTTTGGATAAATTTGCATGTACAATAGAGAAACCTAGATCCAAAGCTTTAAGGTTTTGCATGCGCACATATGATGTTCTTTTGCTCAAAACCCAACTGTTTTCTGCCAAAATTATTAGAAATAAAGGAGTAGTTTTCTCTAGAACCAAACCAAATATTGGCTTGCAAATAATTTACAAGAAATGTACCTGAAGCAACATCTGATTTATCCTTTGATGCCTAGAGATTCATTTGCAATGCTCTTACCTTTGGCTTTGTTCGCACATTCAACTTTGCAACTTCCTTCTTCTTTAGGTAGTCCTTCAAAATATGCCCATCATCTTTGTACCTATAGCACATATCTTACTGAATGTACATTCATTGGAACAGTGACCAGTCTTTCCACATATGTAACAGGTCATTGCTTCCTCACATCTCTGAGAGTGCTTCTTCTTGCACTTCACATACCATTTCGCTTCTTTGTTACCCCTAAACTTCTTGTCATTGGGGTTGGATTTTGAAAATGTACTCTTTTTATTGCACCTTAAAGATCCTTCAAACTTAATATTCTCCCCCAACTAAGCTCTCTACTGACCTTTCTCTCTTATCTGAATCTCAACATTCTTAGCCCCCTAGATGGCTACTTTTAGAGTGGTTGCTAGCTTCACCGTTGGACCAAATTCTGTTGGTAGTCCATTAGCAAACTTGTTTATCTTTGAGAGTTTAGTAGGAGCCAAATATAGAAACAACTTCATCTTCTCAATAAAAGTTTCACATGCTCACTAACATGAAAGTCTTCCAGTGATATCTTATTTTCTTCTCCCTCTGGTATGGAATCATCCAACATCTTCCACCAGCTCAACATGCCGGTCTTTAGTTACCTGACCTCTAAGATGGTCTTATGTCGGTCGCTGTAGTAATAACTATCAAAAACCATCTCCATCTCAGAGATCCAATCCATAAATTCCACTAGTGTTGGGCTCCCAGAAATACTTGGTGGTTTGGAAGCCATGAAGTCCTTGTACTTGGATTCATTTCTTTCAATCCCTTCATCATGGTTGTTCCTTTTAACCTTTTGTGGTTCATCTTGATCAACAGTCCTATTGTAGCTTCCTTCTTTGGATTTTCTCCCATTTAACACTAGTTCATCAACCAGTGCAGTGACTTCTCTTTGTATCATCCATTTCCTCTATTATAATTTCCTAAATCATGGCTTGAACTCCTGCCATTATGATCGGTTTAGTTGTTGGCACGAGTTCTCACCATGTTGTTCTGTATACCAAATTAGTCTTGCAGTGTAATGGAATGCAAGTTTATTAAGGGGAGGTTTTATTTCTGTTAGATGCATAAATCTTCTTATTATTTCGAAAAGTTACATGCCAGTTCTAATGAATTATTTTGACATTTAGATTCCTAAACACATAAAGTTTCCAAATCAAGCTCATCAAGAGACCTTAAATCTAGTCAAGTAATAGAAATTTAGATAGCTAATTAGGCATTTTATCGTAAAGTAAGCTAGTGCTTGTGTAAATTTAGATATAAAACTTGAAATATTTTAGATACACACCTCATGATCATTACTTCTCTAAGTTTAAATCTGTAGTTTACCAAAATTCCTAGTTCTCTTAAACTAATGCTCTGATACCAACTGTGACATCTCTATTTCCATGGCTTGAAAAAAAAATCTTTATGCTTAATTAATTAAAAGTATTATTTTATTGCAGTATTTATTCACAGAATATTATTTTAATGTGAGATAATAGAAAAGTATTTTTGAGGAAACATTTCTCAATGATATATAAAATTTTTGGATGTTATCATCAATACAAACACCATAACCATAAACTATTCATTATAGGCCTTATAACATTTATTCATACTAATGGATTACAAGGTCCTTAAATCACTTAGTAGATTTAAACTCATCATCCTTGTACTTTCGTACCGTTACCTATGATACAAAAAAACTGAGTGGGTCTAGCTTTGGAGCCTGGTAAGAAAATAGGTTTCTCAACCCACATTACGTAAATATTTTAATAATATTTTAATTATACCGCTTTTGGGATTCCTTAGCAATATATGCCATTAATGCAACCATGAGGGGAATAGAGTACTTCAGAGGAATACATGGTTCATTAACACACCTACATTTTGTGAGCTTGCCAATGTTCCATTAAACTATCTGGAATAGTCTATGAACGTCATCTATACTCTTTTAGCTAAATAGTCATTAGGACAATAGTATTATAAAGTCATGGCCTCTCACTATTTTATCTTCCTCAACCATGTTCTACCTAATAAATTAATCAATACAAAAATACATTTACGATAAAATCAAGATAAATCATATTATTTCGTCTAACACATATATCATGAATACAATTAATTAGCACATGTAACATTTAATCATCTACATATTTTATATCTATATGTACGATGAAAGTAACTATGCACTCAATTGTTAAAGTGGATGACTTGTGTTTGGATAGCGCTTCACCTAACGCCTTAGCTTTTCCTTTGATATTATTTAGGTATACATATCACTAACTCTTAGTCTTATATTCCTTGTGACTAACAATAGTCTAGATTCCATAATGATCCCAATCTCTACATTAAGATTTATCAAGTAAGGAATGTACAGGTAAGATCATATCGGAGGTAGGTTCAGTTTGTTATACAGGGTATACGGTTTGTAAATCCCACTTTAAACGCCTCACTAAATCGAAACTAGAGATTACTCCCATACGTAAATCAAATAATTTTATGACATGATATCACTGATAAATCATATTTGTAGTTTCATAATAGTGATTGTGTTTACAAATTGTTACACTTAAATCAAACTAGGTGTAGCTTAACTTACAGAGTTTCCTGAAATGCGTCTAGAAAATTCGCAGGAAGAACTTCGACCTAAAAGGTTCTATTTTTAGGCTATCAGAGGCCTCATAGCAGAGCTTAATACTGTAATGGCACAAATTTCAAAACAAAAATTTTCATTTAAAAATCATATAACTCTCATATCACATTTCGTAAAACTCGTTTATTGGCTTACAAAACATAATCCATTATTAATTACTCAATAATCCAGGATCCTCGAAATATAATTCTTTCTTTGGTGTGTACAATCAAGCTGGTGCCGTCCTGAGATACTAAGAAAACCTGAAACACATAACACATAACACGGTAAGCACGAAGCTTAGTGGGTTCCCCAAAATACCACATACAACATATACGCCACTCGAGGCTATATCTCAGTACGAACTTCCGGTCGATGTGTCTCAGCGAAACCCTCCAGTCCCGTAACTCGTTGGACCCTCTGGTCTGGTCTATATCGTTGGACCCTCCGGTCCGGTCTATATCGTTGGATCCTTTGGTCCGGTCTATAAACTTCGCTAAGCATAAATCACAAAGACATAATGCATAGCATGTCACATACAATAAGATAACATAACACTCAATGTAAGCACATAAGACCTTCCGGTTACACATAACTACCACTCAAGGTAACGTATAGTGAGAAGACTCACCTCGGATGATGTCGGATATCCTCTCGTACTGGATAAGCCGACCTTGCCTCCCTATCAAAATGATAACATCTCTAATCAATACTTTCTCTTACACTCATCTCTAAAGAATGGGTAGAAGACCATTCTACCCTACCCTGACCTCTCTTAAATCAGCTTGACCAAAACCATTAGGTCAACTAAAATCAACTCTAGTCAAAGGTCAAACTTTGACCAGACTCGTCGAGTACACTCGGGTGACTCAGCGAGTCCACGTGTGTTCTCAGAATCCTCTTATGGCCTCACTTGACTCATCGAGCTAGGCTTTCACTCGACGGGTTACCATTGGACACGAATCGCGGGGTAACCCGACTCGACTCGTCGAGTTCCCATATGGACTCGACGACTTTCCTCCATGACAACACTCAAATTATCTTCTGAGGTCAGATCTTCTTCACTAACTTATAGATATGACCTTCTAACACCCAATAATCACGTAAAGGCTCAATCTTTAAGCTCATGCAACTCTCATATGTCCTTAAATGATGAAATAGCTCTTAAATTGGCAACCTAAATCCATAACCCCAAAGGGACTGCATAAAGCTGGAAGGTTGGGACTCTCTGTACCTCTTAAGGTCTATATCTAAGGCTTATTCCACATTGGGACCTCATATACTCCATATCCCTTTAATGAAAAAGGTGAAGAAACCCTAGATTCATGCAATCAACACCATATGGAAGGAAAGGTCCGATTTGTTACCTCAAAGTGAAGCTCCATGCTTCAAATTCTCAGAACATCAACCCCCTCTGGTCCCTCTTGCTAGAACTCTCCTTCTCTTTGAAATGTCACACCAAAAAGGCTCAAGATGGCTCTTCTTCACTCTCTAAGCTCTCTGGTTTGAAAGGAGTCTCTCAAGGGTGCAGGTGGCCGCCACAGAAGGCCATAAGGTCCTTCAAATAGGTCCCAAACTTAGACAATTAGGTTTTTTCCTTAACAGCACTGACTCGGCGAGTAAGATACCCGACTCGTCAAGTCCCTTCATTAAACATGTCACCGATTCACGATCTTACTCGACGAGTTGAGGCATCAACTCGTCGAGTCACTTCTCATATCTCAATAAGAATTACACAAATTGTCATGCCTGGAAATCCGGATGTTAGAAATACTTTTAATAACTATGAAAACTGGATCTTAAGAACTCAGAAGAATTAAGAGAGGATTTGAATTTGAGTGTAAGAAATGAGAATGTTGAGATCTTTATTTGTAGGAAACTTTTGGGTGAGGCGTGTCACCCGCAGATCAGGAGTGTGTCGCATCTTGGCTTTGTTGGCACCCTCCCCCTCTCGAATTAGGACACGTGGGGCACAAGCAGAGATGCTAAGTGACCAGGTGGTAGGTATGGGTTTTAAACTCAAATTTTTATCTCTTCCTCATAAGAGCTCCATTTTTATGCTTTTTATATCCACATGTAGGTATTTTTGAGTACTACAACTTTCATTTGGACTCGGTCTGCTAATTCTCATCCCATTTTAATTTAACAATTAATGAAGATTACATTGCAAAAGACCGTGTAAATAGGATAATTTTTTCATACATGATCCATTCTTAACTGTCTTTATATCGATGTATTCGTATTCACAAAATCTTCAACTCTTGTTTAAATTGTTTTGCCTAATGATCAACAAATTTTAATTTTGATTTTTGTGTTGACACTGTTAAGCCGAACCTTTGAAAAATCATAACTTTCTTAGATGAAGTCATATTTCGAAGTTCTCTATATGTACGCTCTCATTTTTATTATTACTACGATGTTTGTTTAGATTACTTAGGCTAATAAGCAACCAGTCTCAATTTCACTGTTTATGACACACTATTTCATATAAGGTTGAACATGAAACTTCAAGGCTTTTTCTCCAAATTATTATTTTATTTTTAACGTTTATCTTAGCCCTATTTATTAACTTTTAAAAATATGTTTTTACACAAATATTATTAACACAATATTCATCTAATTTCCATGTACATAATATTTAAACACATATATTCAAATAATTCTCTTTTATTTATTCATAAAAGGTTACAATTATCGACCGAAGTAAATATATCTTTTATAATTACGCCTAGCGAGAAACTCGAGCATTAAAATAACGTTTAGCCAAGCCACGCATCACAAATTGAGAAATTGAAAAACAAAATCTTAGACCGTGAGATTGATTCAAATTTATGTCTAATTTCCACATGATATCTTGAAGAATGAATGGATAGCTGATCATTTAACTTAGGGATGACGTCTAATTTGATCAGAGTTTAGCAGTGGCTTTGGAAAGCACACTTTACTAGTTATTCAAAGGTTATACTTGTAATTGTAGTTAGCGACTTATCCAATTGGAAGACTTTTGGATTAAGTGTCTAGGGTATTAACTAAATTGGTATAATCATAAAGAATAAATGTAAATCCCTTTTTGGGTTGCCATCATAATCAGCATATAGTTAGGATTGATATTAATAGTGAGATAAATGATTTCTTAATATATTATGTGATTAATATATTAACTGTAAATAGTCAATAATTAATTAATAATTGATCATAATTAATTGGAATTAAATTAGGGTTAATTAAAATTATTTAAAAGGTGTCAAGTTTGAATTGTAATTGTTCAATAGTTGAATATGGAAAGACAATTTTAGATCCAACCTAAGGTTAGACGGTTTCAAGGAGCTTAGGAAGAGTTCTAAAAGCCTCATTGGATCAGATAAGGAAACAAGATTTGAATCAGAATAAAATACTATTACTTTAATATTCAAATCTAGGGTTTTCCACTTTATCTGCCAATCATAAAAAGGGCCATAACTCCTATAAAAGATGACCCTCTAGCCTCTAGCCGCTTTTAAAAAAAATCAGATTTTTCCCTCTCCCCTCTCTCTTAAATATCAATCCTAAGGTTTCCTAGGGTTTTGGGTGTAACATATTAGACGCTACCACATCATTAGAGCTAGCTTTTCAAGGATATCTGCAAGAAAGGTTCTATCATCAATTGTTTGTTGCTAAAGATATAATCTAATTCGATATTAGTAGGTTACATGTTGTTTCATAAAGTATGTCGCTATAACATTGAAAATGTCATAGAGTTCTAGGTTGTATGTTCCCATAAAAGTTTATGAGTAAAATTCGTTGAGCAAATCTTTATGTTGTAACCTAGAAAACTGTAACGCCTGTGTTTCCGGGCTTGCCATTTTTAGCAATGAAATAGTCTAGGTTAACCTTTGTAACCCGTTTTGAAATAATAAAAGTGTATTATTTGAATATTATGTGTTTTGTGCTTAATTGCTTAATTATGTGGTTTGATTAGTTAAGAATAAAAAAATAAGCGTCAAAATTAAAGTTTGAGATAAGCCCAATATCTTTTCATAAAGTTTTAGTGGTCGAAACAAGGATTCCGGAGATATAAGGAATGCCGAAATCCGAGTTATAACGAAGAAGTTATGACCTGTCGAAGTTTCGTGACAGAACCGACACGACCCAGCGCGACCCAGCACGACGTAAATAGTGAATTTAAGGTAGATAGATATCTATCCTTAGTGATCTAAATGAGAATTGAAGATCTCATTGATAGTAGTGCAACGACGGAAAGACAGACGGAATCGGAGTTCAGATGAAGGAGTTATGAATTTCGAACGGAGTTTTCCTGTCCCGGCCTACTAAAGATAATATATAAGTAATATACTTATAATATATTAAAAATAAAGTCAAAATTAGCCACTGGAGTCTAAACGAGAGTTGTAGAGCATAATCTCACCTTCGCGGCGATATAAAGAACGTCGAAAACGGAGTTCGTATGCGAAAGTTATGAATTTCTGAAGTTCGGGGCGCGAAACCCCAAAACTGTCAGAGCCCACGACGTGGAACAAGGTTGCCACGACGTGGCAAGTGTCCTGTCACCTCCGGAAGGCCCCCAGATGCAACTTGGGATGACGCATGCAGTGACGACCAAGCCCACGACGTGGAACAAGGTTGCCACGACATGGCAAGGGCCAAATTTGCCCTATAAATAGATTTGAAGGGCCAGCCGTTTAGGGTTGCTATTTTCTCTCTTCTCTCTCCCGTTTTGCATCGATTTGCATGCCAGAAGTACCCCGAAGCCCCGGTAATATTCCCAAGTCCCGAAGCAAGTCCCGAGATCCCGAGAAGTGCGGTTCCCGAGCCGAAGCTCTGCCCACGAGAAGTTCGATTTTTGAAGAGATCTTCCAGATCTACTGAGGATTACTACTTTTGCAAGTCGTAGTGCTGTCCGATCATCTTCTGATCAAGTGAGTGTGTAGTTATTTTCTTCCAAATAAAATAATATGAAGTATTTTATATAAAATACGTGCTATGTGTATATATTTGGTTGTGTTATGTGTGAATGTGTATTCACTCTCTTCTATCTTATAGATCTGATTATTTCTCTATGAGATATGTGTTATGTGTGTGTGTGCCTCATTTGTTATGTGATATATGTGTTGATTAAAGCATGCTATACAGGTTTTTAAACTATGTATACAAATGTATATTTTTATCTACTAATATGTTGGGTAGAACATGGGTAGATAGTTGGTGTGTAATAAACAGATGAGAGGCCTCGTTGTTGTTTGATTTAGTCATCTAGCGGAGTTTAGATGACGACCACATACTTTTCTAGATAGTCTTGTGGAAACATTAGTAGGTTCGCCACTTGTAGGTGTTAATGAACTTGGGTGTTCATTCGCTGTACTCCATCCCCCTCATGGTTGCCTTATTTGACTTATATTGCTGAGGTACCCCTGAAGCATGTGTTGTCGCCCCGATGAAATATTCTTAGACTAGGTCCCTTATGTTAGTTGTTTTAGGGACATTAAAGTGAGAATAACGGGAATGGGTAATTGGGTTATTGTTGGTTGGTGAAAATTAAATATGATATTTATTGTGGGTTGAAAACCCTATATGCTCACCAGGCTCCCAAGCCTGACCCACTCAGTTTTAAATTGTATTACAGGAAGTGGCGGAAGGGCATGAGATGGATGAACCATCAAGTTGTTTTGTTTACAAGTCTGCATATGTTTATATTTGTTATATGACTTGTAATGTATTCGTTTATGCTTATTGGTCTGTATCGGAACATGACACCCTGAGTTTTGATTATAATGAAAATACATTTCTTTTATGAAATGCTTTGGTAAACATTGGTTTATCATGTTTTGTTTTTGGGAACAAATTCCGCAACTCTTTCAAATCAAAAGGATTTACTCTGAAAATATTTAAAAGCATAAATGAAAATCGGTCTTTTCTGGCCGAGATTTTGGGGATGTCACAGTTGGTATCAGAGCATTAGTTTAAGCGAACTAGGAATTTGTAGGATTTCTAGACTTAAACTTAGAATGCTAAGTGAAATTTTGAGATGTGTGTCTGTTGTGATTTAGACACGAACACTAGTTTATTTTAGGAAAGTTGCCTAAAATGCTTTTATGTGCTAAATGTTATATGTTGCCATATATGATATTATTTGTTCGGATCTATGGTCTGTTGCCGACCGGATCTAGAAACCTTATGTGTGTAGGATTCTAAGCGTACGTCTACGATATTAGAACTAGCATGTAAACGTTTCGGAGTGATAAGGATGATTTGAATATCTATCATGATTGAGGATCTAATTTCACCTTATTCGGTGTGTAGATCAAAATGGTGAGAACAAGAAGTGGAGTTGGAAATGCTGACGAAAACAGGAATCAACCACCAGTGATTGAGCCAATACCTGTCGTAGCAGCAGCACCTGAGCCAATAACCATGGCTGGTGTGCAATTGTTGATTCAAACGATGTTGGATCATCAGATGGATGAAACTAGACGGTTGCTTCAACAGAATCGTGAAGAACTGTCAATTCGTGTGGAAGAGCCTGAATTAAATGAAGGGCACTCGGAAGGTGGAAACTTCAGTGGATCTGTTGGTCTAGCCAACCCACCGATAGTTAGGCAAGATAACCATGAAGGAAGCAATGATGGAATGGGATGCAAGTACAAGGACTTTTTGACTTGCAAACCATCGACCTTCAATGGAAAGGAGGATCCGATTGGGGTTATGGATTGGATCTCCGAAATGGAGCTAGCCTTCATGACGTGTGGCTGCAGAGGTAAGTTGCAAACTATCTATGCCGTGTGTCAATTTCGAGGTGGAGCCGTTCGTTGGTGGAACACTCTAGGGAAGACCTTAAGCCCTAATGAGCCACTGCAATTGTCATGGGCAGAGTTCTTGGTGCAGTTCAAGCGCAAGTTCTGCTCGGCTCAAAATCTGTTGGAGTTGGAGAACAAGTTTCTGACATTGACGAAAGGCAGCATGTCAGTTGATGAATACACCAATAACTTCACCGATAAGATGGAGTTTGCCTTGCGTATCGTTCCAGATGAGCTGACAAAGGTGGATCGGTATGCGAAGGGACTCCCATAGGAGTACGAGGTGCCAGTACATCAGGCACTTACCCTAGAGGCAGCTATCTGGGCTGCCAAGTCTGTGGAGAACATGATCAAGGGGAGAACCACCGACAAGGCTGATGTTGGTGAGAAAAGAAAGTTTGATGGAACATCTGGTTCCGGTAAGAAAGGAAAATTTTCGAAATCTGATTCGAAAAAGTTTGGAGGAAAAGGAGGCGAATCAAAGTGGTGTGATAAGTGTAAGAAAAAGCACTTTGGGAAATGTAGCGAGGATGTGACCTGCTACAAGTGTGGAAAGGTTGGACATTTTTCCAATGAATGTCCAAACAACAAAAGGATGTGTTTTGGGTGTAATGAAGAGGGGCACATTTTGAAGGACTGTCCGAAGAAGAAGGAGGCAGCAAAGCCCAACATTCCACCAAAGCCGAAGGCGAGGGCCTTCCAGATGACACTTGAGGCTGTGAAAGATGAAGCTGATGTCGCTTCAGGTACCTTTCTCGTAAACGAATTACCTGCTCATATATTGTTTGATTCTGGAGCCAACTACTCCTTTATTTCGCGTGAGTTTGGTAGAAAGCTAGCTTTGCCTATTGATAGACTAGATAATGCTTTATTAGTTGAAGTAGCTAGTGGCAAGTTTGTACCTGTTAGCCATCGTATGAAAAACGTCTTGATCGACCTTAATGGGAATAAGTTTCACGAGGCGTTATTGCCTATCGAACTTAATGGTTTCGACATCGTCTTGGGAATGGATTGGCTTAGCGCCAATGATGCCGAAATTTTATGCAAGAAAAAGATAGTTAAAGTAAACCCGCCTGGAAAAGATTCGTTTATGGTGTATGGGGACAAACGGCGAGTGAATTCTGGGATCATTTCTCTAATGAAAGCCAGAAAGTGTTTGACCAAGGGATGTACATCATATTTTGCATTTGTGATTGATGCTAAGAAGGAAAAGAAGGTGATGCAGAGCATTCCAGTGGTGTGTGATTTTCCGGAAGTGTTCCCCGAGGATCTTCCTGGATTACCACCTGATAGACAAGTGGAGTTCAGAATAGTCTTGTTACCAGGAACCACGCCAATAGCAAAAGCACCTTATCGATTAGCACCGACGGAGATGAAGGAGCTGATGATGCAACTTCAGGAGTTATTGGACAAAGGTTTCATTAGACCTAGTTCATCGCCCTAGGGAGCTCCGGTGTTATTTGTAAAGAAGAAAGATGGAAGTATGAGAATGTGCATCGATTACAGAGAGCTGAACAAGGCAACAATAAAGAATAGATATCTGTTGCCGAGGATTGATGACCTGTTTGATCAATTGCAAGGTTCGAGCTATTTCTCGAAGATCGATCTTAGGTCAGGATATCATCAGCTGAAAGTAAGAGAGCAAGATATCGAGAAGACTGGATTCAGAACTAGATATGGACACTACGAGTTCTTGGTTATGTCGTTTGGACTAATCAATGCTCCAGCAGCGTTCATGGATTTGATGAATAGGGTTTGTAACCCGTTCCTTGATAAATCTGTGATAGTGTTCATAGACGACATTCTGATTTACTCGAAAAGCCAGGAGGAGAATGGCAGGCACTTGCGAGAAGTGTTAGAAGTTTTGAAGAAGGAGAAGCTTTATGCAAAGTTCTCCAAATGTGATTTTTGGATTCGTGAGGTCCAATTCTTGGGTCACGTGGTCAACCAAGAAGGGATAATGGTTGATCCAGCGAAGATCGAAGCTGTGACGAAGTGGGAACAACCGAAAAGTCCCACGGAGATTCGAAGCTTTTTGGGATTAGCCGGATATTACCGCAGGCTTATCCAAGGCTTTTCTTCGATTGCTACTCCATTGACAGCTTTGACCCACAAAGGAGCTACTTATGCTTGGAGTGAGAAGCATAAAGAAGCATTCGAGAAGTTAAAGAAGAAGCTATGCGAGGCACCGATACTTTCTCTACCTGATAGAGTTGAAGACTTCGCTGTTTATAGCGATGCATCTCGTGTTGGATTGGGTTGTGTTTTGACCCAAAGAGAAAAGGTGATAGCATATGCGTCTCGACAGCTGAAAGAGAATGAAAAGAATTACCCGACTCATGATTTGGAGTTGGCAGCGGTAGTTTTCGCTCTGAAAATATGGAGGCATTACCTCTATGGCACGAAGTGCAAACTTTTCACTGATCATAAGAGTCTCCAATACCTCTTTAATCAGAAAGAATTGAATATGAGGCAACGACGCTGGCTAGAATTACTTAAAGACTACGACTGCGAGATACTTTACCACCCCGGTAAAGCTAATGTTGTTGCTGATGCTCTCAGTCGGAACGTCAATCTTGAAAGGAAGAGGCCAAGAGCGTTGAGAATTGAAGTTGTCTCGACCATTGTGGAAAGTATAAAGAAAGCTCAAGAGGAAGCTTCTGAGAAAAATGACCGAAAGGAGGAACGTTTGGGTAAAACGTTGGTGTTTGGTACTAATGATCATGGACTGAAGGTATTCCAAGATCGTATTTGGGTACCTAAGTCAGGAGGAATTAGGGATCTTCTGATGGAAGAAGCTCACAAAACCATGTACTCAATTCATCCGGGTAGCACTAAAATGTATAGGGACCTGAAACCCTACTACTGGTGGCCGATGATGAAGCTTGATGTTGCAAAGTATGTGGCCGAGTGTGTGACTTGTGCGAGAGTCAAGACACAACATCAGACACCTTACGGGAGTTTAAAACCATTGCATGTGCCTATGGGTAAGTGGGAAGACATTGCTATGGATTTTGTCACTAAACTGCCCAGAACAAAGAATGGTCACGACATGATTTGGGTGGTCGTTGATCGATTCACTAAGAGTGCGCATTTCATAGCGGCCAGGGAGAAATGGTCTATGGAAAAGCTTGCGAATTCTTACGTGAAGGAAATTGTGAGGCTTCACGGTGTTCCGTTAACGATTGTATCGGATCGTGATAGCCGTTTCACCTCAAGGTTTTGGAAAAGTCTACAAGAGGAAATGGGTACCAAGTTATGTTTAAGCACAGCTTACCATCCGCAGACTGATGGTCAGAGTGAAAGAACAATACAAACACTTGAAGATATGCTGAGAGCATGTACCTTGGAATTCCTAGGTAATTGGGATGAACATTTACCGTTGGTAGAATTTTCCTATAATAATAGTTTTCACTCGAGCATTAAGATGGCACCTTATCAAGCTTTGTATGGACAGAAGTGTCGTATGCCGTCTTGTTGGCTTGAGGCTGGGGAAAAGCAGTTTATGGGACCGGAGATGGTTCATCAAACTGCTGAAAAGTTGAAAATAATTAGGGAAAGAATGTTAGTAGCTCAAGATCGTCAAAAGAGCTATGCTGACAAGAAGCGAAGACCGATGACTTTTGAGGTTGGAGATTCGGTTTTGCTTAAAGTCTCGCCGTGGAAGGGACTTATAAGATTTGGTAAAAGGGGAAAGTTGAGTCCAAGGTTTGTTTATTGGACCGTTTAAAGTCCTTCAGAGGATTGGGAACCAAGCTTACAAGCTCAAATTACCCGAAGAACTGAATGGAATTCACAACACCTTTCATGTGTGTTATTTGAGGAAGTTCACGGGAGAAGTTCTCGATATAATTCCAATTTCTGAATTGAGAATTGATGAGAACAAAAGGTTGATTGAAGAACCAGAGGCAATTGTTGACCGAAAGACTAAGAAGTTGCGACGCAAAATGGTTGGGTTAGTGCTTGTCCGATGGAAACACACAAATGGGCCGAATCTCACCAGGGAGACGGAGAGTGGCATGATGAGTCGCTATCCGCATTTGTTTGTTGATGTGTGATTCCGGGAACGGAATCATTCTAAGGTGGAGAGAATTGTAACGCCTGTGTTTCCGGGCTTGCCATATTTAGCAATGTAATAGTCTAGGTTAACCTTTGTAACCCGTTTTGAAATAATAAAAGTGTATTATTTGAATATTATGTGTTTTGTGCTTAATTGCTTAATTATGTGGTTTGACTAGTTAAGAATAAAAAATAAGCGTCAAAATTAAAGTGTGAGATAAGCCCGATATCTTTTCATAAAGTTGTAGTGGTCGAAACAAGGATTCCGGAGATATAAGGAATGCCGAAATCCGAGTTATAACGAAGAAGTTATGACCTGTCGAAGTTTCGCGACAGAACCGGCACGACCCAGCGCAACCCAGCGCGACGTAAATAGTGAATTTAAGGTAGATAGATATCTATCCTTAGTGATCTAAATGATAATTGAATATCTCATTGATAGTAGTGCAACGACGGAAAGACAGACGGAATCGGAGTTCAGATGAAGGAGTTATGAATTTCGAACGGAGTTTTCCTGTCCCGGCCTACTAAAGATAATATATATAAGTAATATACTTATAATATATTAAAAATAAAGTCAAAATTAGCCAATGGAGTCTAAACGAGAGTTGTAGAGCATAATCTCACCTTCGCGGCGATATAAAGAACGTCGAAAACAGAGTTCGTATGCGAAAGTTATGAATTTCTGAAGTTCGGGGCGCGAAACCCCAAAACTGTCAGAGCCCACGACGTGGAACAAGGTTGCCACGACGTGGCAAGTGTCCTGTCACCTCCGGAAGGCCCCCAGATGCAACTTGGGATGACGCATGCAGTGACGACCAAGCCCACGACGTGGAACAAGGTTGCCACGACATGGCAAGGGCCAAATTTGCCCTATAAATAGATTTGAAGGGCCAGCCGTTTAGGGTTGCTATTTTCTCTCTTCTCTCTCCCGTTTTGCATCGATTTGCATGCCAGAAGTACCCCGAAGCCCCGGTAATATTCCCAAGTCCCGAAGCAAGTCCCGAGATCCCGAGAAGTGCGGTTCCCGAGCCGAAGCTCTGCCCACGAGAAGTTCGATTTTTGAAGAGATCTTCCAGATCTACTGAGGATTACTACTTTTGCAAGTCGTAGTGCTGTCCGATCATCTTCTGATCAAGTGAGTGTATAGTTATTTTCTTCCAAATAAAATAATATGAAGTATTTTATATAAAATACGTGTTATGTGTATATATTTGGTTGTGTTATGTGTGAATGTGTATTCACTCTCTTCTATCTTATAGATCTGATTATTTCTCTATGAGATATGTGTTATGTGTGTGTGTGCCTCATATGTTATGTGATATATGTGTTGATTAAAGCATGTTATACCGGTTTTTAAACTATGTATACAAATGTATATTTTTATCTACTAATATGTTGGGTAGAACATGGGTAGATAGTTGGTGTGTAATAAACAGATGAGAGGCCTCGTTGTTGTTTGATTTAGTCATCTAGCGGAGTCTAGATGACGACCACATACTTTTCTAGATAGTCTTGTGGAAACATTAGCAGGTTCACCACCTGTAGGTGTTAATGAACTTGGGTGTTCATTCGCTGTACTCCATCCCCCTCATGGTTGCCTTATTTGACTTATATTGCTGAGGTACCCCCGAAGCATGTGTTGTCGCCCCGATGAAATATTCTTAGACTAGGTCCCTTATGTTAGTTGTTTTAGGGACATTAAAGTGAGAATAACGGGAATGGGTAATTGGGTTATTGTTGGTTGGTGAAAATTAAATATGATATTTATTGTGGGTTGAAAACCCTATATGCTCACCAGGCTACCAAGCCTAACCCACTCAGTTTTAAATTGTATTACAGGAAGTGGCGGAAGGGCATGAGATGGATGAACCATCAAGTTGTTTTGTTTACAAGTCTGCATATGTTTATATTTGTTATATGACTTGTAATGTATTCGTTTATGCTTATTGGTCTGTATCGGAACATGACACCCCGAGTTTTGATTATAATGAAAATACATTTCTTTTATGAAATGCTTCGGTAAACATTGTTTTATCATGTTTTGTTTTTGGGAACAAATTCCGCAACTCTTTCAAATCAAAAGGATTTACTCTGAAAATATTTAAAAGCATAAATGAAAATCGGTCTTTTCTGGCCGAGATTTTGGGGATGTCACAAAAACCCATCACTTTGTTAAGGAATTCTAAATCTTATATTACTTGGAATGAACCTAGGATGTTATAGGATACATGTGTCGTATTTGAAGATGATTTGTATGTTATTAATGTTGGTACTTCTTTGTAATTCGAATTTTAAAATGTATTGCATGTTATACTTCATTATTTTAAAGTGAGGGGTTATTTTAAAGTGAGGGGTAAGATAGGTTCATTTTAGAAAGAGCGTTTCTGATGACTGAGATTGATGAATGCATGCTATGATTTCTGAAATTATTTGTCTATGATGATTAAGACAAAGTAGTCTACTGAAATGATATGTTATATTGATGATATAGTTATATGTGTATGATATTGTATGTTAATGTAAAATGGTTAACTTGTAATAACTAATTTGCATGGCTAGATAATGAGTAACTTGAAAAGTAATATGCTCTTAAAAGATGATAATAATTATGCATGATTACTTAGTAAGGTTTAATGTGTAACACTTAGCGGGTTGTAACAACATGTTATTTCAAGTCAACGTAATTGGAGGCAATAGAAATATGACTTTCATGAGCCATACTTATGGGTGTCATTTAAGTATGTGTAACAATAACACATGTTAGTTTAAGTTATCATAAACTAACACAAATTAACAAGACATTAAGGACTCAAATAAATAAACACTAATTCAAGTAAATATGTATATGAGCATACTATGGTATAATACTTAACTTGAAAACATAAAATATGATATGTTTGTATAGAATTCGGTTTTGGGAATCTTTCCCTAACTCAAAACCGAATTTACACTTAGGAATAAAACAAGGACCGAATTTACCCCCATAGAACAAAGCAAAACCAAATTCCTTTCCTTCTAGAAGACAAGGACCAAATTCCCTTTTCTATTTGACTCTAAGGACGAATTCACATCTCTCTTGGACCAACATGACCAAATTTACTTCCTTTCATGTGAAGTTCTGGCTAAAAACCCTTAATATTTTCATATCTTATCCTTATATCAACTTCCCAACATGATTTGAATCAGTTACCAATGCAAACATCAAATCAACCTCCTCATTTTACTTCCTACTTAAGAAATGTTATAGAGATAATTCTTTCATTCTGCACATCCAGTAAAAAAACATTTCCATTCTCTCTAAAATTAGCAAACCCATTTTCTTTCATCCCTTCAAATTCAAGTTCCATGAGCTCTTCAACTCAAAGTAGGTTTAAGTTTTGGTAAGTATTTTTAAATTATTTAGTGGTTATTCAACATATAAGTTTTAGTTTCATCAATTTTCACACATATTATTATGTGTTAAATTTTATTAACAAACGACATCTTTCCCGTATACTAGGTCGAAGTAACTGTTTTAGCCTGTAATATAAACCGCGACCACACATAATATGACTTCACACCCCCACACTTTTCCAAAATTTTCTATGTTTTTAGGGGGGGGGGGGATACAAGTAAAAACACAAGTAATATTGTGTTTAAATTACAAATTGTTTATTTCGCTCTTTTATATATTTTATAAATATTGTACGCAAAAATACTAGCTAAATGTTTTTGTTAGCAAACTTATAAACTCTCAAGGTTGTTAAAATACAAAAGGCTCATATTACGTAAATTACATGCATATAAACTATAATGGGTATAGTTTATGGAATTTATGAACTATTTTACTAATGAGGAAAACGATATGAAAACACACATATAAATTATAATAGATATAACTAATGGATAAATTCACAATATCACTCGTAATATCGTTGAACCAATAAATTTGTGACACACTTCGTGGTGTACTTATCTAAGTATGACCTTAAGTCCTCTCTTATTAAACAAAATCTCCTGTAGAGAGAGCGTTAATTTGTGTATAGAGATCTATACAGGACTAACAATCCCGCACCTTAATTGTTCGCTACAGTTAGGCCAACAGGCCTAAGGTGACAAATGTCATATCATTCTGACGCCTGAAGGACGTCGCATCAGGCATATCCGTCATATAGTATGGTTATAAGAAATCACATGGATAAACAACGATTATTTTACATAGTAATATACTTCTTTTAAAGCAGTAAAACAAGATATTTACATCATATCTATTTTATAGGCCAAATATACTTCAGTAAGTTTTACTTATGAATAAAACTACAAATCGTGAAATTAATTATGGCAATTATACCTATATCTTTTTGGTTTTTGGAATGTTTAAAACAACAAATCGGTATTATGGAATAAATAAGATTTTTCCAGGATCAACATAATTATTTTACAGGTGAACAGTTTATAGATCGACTTTCTGAAAACAAACACAATTGCTTATCGAAATGAATGTCTTACAGTAAAGTGGATATAACTAAGAATATGTTTATAAAGAATTTAACACTTATTTACGAATGTTATGTTATCAAATAGTTTTATTTGATTATTAATCACACATTCCGATTTCAGGGCAAATGTACTTTTAAAAGTTTTATTTAAATAATAAAACTATATTACATTATTTGTATGTAATAAATTCTAGATTTGCACACAAATTACACGAAAAGTAAAACATTATATTCTTACTAATATAGTACATCATAAAAGCATATAACGAGTATTCTTTTTATTAAATTCTATAATTATTTAATGTATATGTTACTATTCTATACAATGAAGATCTGATAAACAGCGGAATGTGTGATTCCTGCCTTTCTTGATGTTCCTTGTATGGTTGTGGGCTTAGGGAAGATTCACCCATCAATTCTCCGTTCGATTTTTATTATATATAATTAGTATACAATAAGTAATCATAGGAGGTAATAGACGGGCCATATTAAGTACATGATTCAGAATAACGATTCACAGGTTATAAACATAAGAAACTTATACTTTTTAGTCTCGGAGTACTAAGATTATGATATGTTTGATAAGAAAATATTGAATTTTCTGGAAGAACACATTAACGTAGTTAATAACAAAGAACACATCTTTTCCACCAAAATACTTATGAACTCGCCAACTTAAATGTTGATACTCTCTTTTTTAAACCACTTGTATTCTCAGGAAAGTCAGTAGTAGGTACTCTCTCGGTCGTTATGAAGACGGAGCATTGTTGCATTATACTTTATCTTTCGCTATAGTTTTATCTTATACAAGTAATGTTTTGAGCACAATGTAAATACTATGTTATTAATACAATGATTGTTGTTGCTTTCATTAATATTTTACAATTGTTTTGATACTGTACATAATGTCCTCCGCCCCCGAACGCTTTCACCGTTCCGGGTTGGGGGTGTGAAAGATTGGTATCAGAGCATTGTTTATAGTGAACTAAGTATATCAACCTATAAAAGATATACAACTATAAATACAATAGGACTAAAACACTCTGACCAAGAATTTGACTTTTAAAATATGTTAATATTTTTTTTAAATTATGCATGCATATATATATATATATATATATATATATATATATATATATATATATATGTATATATATATATATATATATATATATATATATATATATATATATATATACTAGAACAAGTATCACAAGAAGAACAAAACAAAAGTTTTTGGATGTTGGACACTACAGTCAAACCTAGACAATTATGTAATCATATCTGAGATAAATATAGCCTGATCAACTATATTTATTTGAGATACGAGCAACAAGTGTTTCAGAGTGATAGTGGTGTTGCAGCAAGTCTAAAACTTACCAACCCTATATACAAAGAAATGCTAGAACAAAACATAAAGTTAATATACTATTGGAGTATTTGAGGTACTATCAATAACTTATGTGAAAGCTAAAAGACCCTTACTGGTAGGTCTATAATTACTAAATGTATATATTAAGGTTATATATAAGTGAGATTTTATAGACTTAGAATTTGTGATTTTCACTCTACTTCCTGTTCCTTGTTTGGTTGTGGTCTTAGAGTAGGATCACTTATTCGAAGGTCTATTAGATCTTGGTTATTTATAATTTGTATACACTACGTGATTATAGAAAGACCCGGTAAGGATCATCTTCGTAAAAGCTTATTTTAATAGAAATGTTTTATTAATCTCGTTGATTCTTTATACACCCCCATTCTCACACGAACAACATAAGTAGATGAAGCCAGTCTATTACAATAGCCAGCAGAGGAGTTGAGGAAGAACCAAAAGAGGGTTCATTAGGAGAATTCTGAGAAAGGACGAAATGAAGAGAAAGGCATTAGAGAGATCGTTAACAAACCTTACCCTATCAAGAGCAAACTAGAGAGCACCTTATACGTCACTATAGTAATTTATAAACTAATTTGATTTAGTGAGTTAGTGATTAAACTACTCACACTATGTGTTAAGTTTACTGTAATTTTCGTCATGGCAAGTAACAATAAAATCAAGAAAGATACTTCCTTCCAAAACCTATTTCTATTCTCTACCGGTAACACCGTAAATTTCAAAACAATTTTTCCTTTGAAAACGTATAATTCTCAATACATATTTCACAAAACGTCATCTATTGAAATCACAAAACATAGCTCCATCTTCAATAAAATGGTAATCCAGGATTGTCCTAACTCTCTCTGGTGTGTACAATCAACTCGGTGCCGTCCCGCGATCCTGAGAAGAAAACCTGAAACACATAACACATAATACGGTAAGCAAGAACCTTAGTGAGTTTTCCAAAATACCACATTCAACACATATTAGCCACTCAAGCTATAACTCTGTTTGACCCTCTGGTCAATGTGTCTCAGTGGGACACTCCAGTCCCATAACTCTGTGGACCCTCTGGTCCTAACTCTATGGACCTTCCGGTCCTAACTCCGTAAACTCTGAAACATACCTAGCATCAATCACATAGAAATAATGCAGTGTATCACATCATATAAATAACATACAAAATACTCTGTCACATAACTCTAATTACCACTCTAGGTAAAGTATAGTGAGAAGACTCACCTCGGATGAAGAACAGCTCCTATAATCACTGCTGCTATGCGCCGGACTCTAACTCTGTGCCAAACCCACAATAAATCTCAATTAGGAGCTAAGTCTAACCTCTCACTTATTGGGTCTAAAGATAGACCACCTAACAGCCCATTAATGCCCTAAGCCCATTAGGCCCACCAAAGCCCAATAATAAATGGGCCCTTACACGGCCCAATTCCCTACCAAAAAGGAAAGTCCAAACCAGAGGCCCAAAGCACATACATACACTTCTCTAGTCCAAGACTCTATTACATGAGGTCCAAACTCCCGGCCCAACACTCAAGGCCCAACACAATGCTCATCCCAAAAACCCCCAGAAGAAGTTACGCGGGGCGTACCCCCTGGTACACTCAGCGTACCCAAACACTCAAGAAACTAATCCGGGACCTCAACCCAGTATGCGGGGCGTACTGGAATTACGCGGCGCATACCTTCAGACTCTTTTAATCCATTTTCTGGGTCTTAACCCGTTAAGACCTTAGCTCAACTCTTGGATTTGGACTTCCTAACGTCTCTTACTCCATAAAGTTAACAACTTTAAGCCTTTGCATGGCTGATAAGGTCACAACACATAAAAACTCTTACTTTCTTAACCCAAAATGCTCATAACTCATGTATGGGTAGATTCATACGATCAAGGCCTTATTTTTATGGTTCACCACCACTAGAAACACTTAAAATGATAGGTTATTAATCTCTAGGGTGCATCAACTCATAAAGCCTCAAGCTTGGGACCAAAAACCCTAAAATGGACCTTAATATGCACAAAACAAAAAGAGAGGGAAAGCTTGGAGCTTTATACCTTCAAATGGTGCTCTAGCCCCAAGAAAGGTCAGATCCACAGCCTGTTCTTCAACTTCACTCCCTTCCATGCTCCTTCTTATCTCTCAAAAGCCCACAAGAACACAAACAAGCTCATCATGGCCACCACAAGCTTCAAGAATGGATATTAAGGTTTGAGAGGGTTTAATAACTGAGGAAGGTGGCCAGAAATGAGACTATCTCTTTCTTTTTATAGGGACACTTCACTTAATTAGGGTTTCCTTTTGTGCCTAATACGCCCAGCGTCCCCCCTAGTATGCCCAGCGTTCTAGGTGGCTCTTTCTTAACAAACATGTGCATCTGTACGCTAAGCGTACGCATACGTACCTCCAGCGTACTAGGGACTTATCTTGCCAACTCTCCCAAACTTCCATAGCATCTTCGAAATGACTCGAATTCAAAAAATCCTCATACCTGCGTAAAGGTAATGAGATGCCCTACGTTTCTTTCAACTCGCCTCAACCCGAGACCTCCAAGCCCCCGAATCGTGGCCCATGAACCTTAATCATGGATAATCCGAAACTGGATGTTACAATTCTCCCCCACTTGAATTAGATTCCGCCCTCGAAATCACTCCGTAACCCCACACATATCAAACCTTACAAGCCGAGAAACACCACTGAAGGTCCTCAAACCAAACGATAATCACTTCCAAAGATACTTGATCCCACCAGGAACTCCTGACCCGAATGGGGCTGACCCAACTGCCGCTATGGCACTCAATCTGAATCTTCTGAACTTAAAACCTCTTGTGGTCTAATTCCTTTCTAGACCATCCTCGAACATTATCTTGTTAATCGCCCACCGACTAACAGACTCTAAGAACACCCTACCAACCCTGGTTCCGTGATCAATCCCAATTGCAACTCAAAAGGACGGAAGGGTCATAATCTCCCTATCCCTCTAGGACCCATTACAAGGGCAATCATCAGGATCCATTTGAGAGGATGAACCTAAAATTCCAATCTCGGACACAAGGAAAAGATCGTGCTCGCCTAGGAATATTCTCTGACCCCTATAAACCCAGTAGATGAACCTCAAGCTCACCCATCCCATAACCCAAAAAGGTTTCACCGATTCCCATCTTATAATAACTGTCTCAAATCTTAGTGACACACAACTCACGCAATTCGCTTTTCCTCAAGCGAACACTACAACTCTCTTGAAGATCGGATGACCCCTAAACTCCGTCGATTACTGCTAAATAGTTTTGTGCATCCCGCTGCACCTCCCGAACAAAGGCCCTGACCTACTCAGGTCTAAGACATCAGATGACAACAATACCCCTCACATGGATCCCACCTCTGATTCTAGAATCTCATCTCATCTATCCAACACACGACTAGGACTCAACTCAACTCGAGAGTTTGGTCCAAACCGCAACCCATGCGTACTTCACTTGTCCAATTCCCCCGAGTTGCAAGGTCCACACCTCACTCAGAATATAATGATTCCTGATCATTGAGGAGACCCCGATCTCACCCCTGGTCCGACCACCAGGCTCCCAAAAACTCATAAATTAGGACTACTCAAGCCTAAGACTCTTCTGTGTCATGCACTGATCAAGAGTGCTTCATCGTAACAACCTCTCGCTAACTATTGTGTACTACGACTCCCCCTAGCATAACGACACCCTCGTCTCTGACTAGTGAGTACTACTGCTCCCCGTAGCATCACAACACCCTCCCTCTGACTTGTGAGTACTACAGCTCCCGGTAGCATCACAACATCCTCTCTCTGACTAGTGAGTACTATGTCTCCTCGTAGCATCACAACACCCTTTCTTAGACCGATGGGTACTACGGCTCCTCATAGTACCACAACACCCTCTCAGTTTGGTGAATATCATGGCTTCCCGGAGTATTGCCACACCATCTCGCTATCTGGTGGATACTACAGCTCGCCGTAGTATCACGACACCCCTTTTCACTAACTCATTGAAATGCAGCTCTTCGCGGTCTCACACCACGAACTCTTACCACTTCACAATCTCATCCTCAGATCGACGCCACACTGCGATCATTACTCATGCTCTACGAACCATCCATAGATAGGTGTACGCAGCTACCCAGATTATGCACCACGATAACTTGATGGAAATCATCATAACAAAACACATTTCCTTGCTACAATCCATTATCTTAGATAATCCACTTGCCGTCTCAACTCGCGACCCCAAAATTATCCGAAATCCAAGAAATTAAATTCGGATACCTCGATACACCACCCTAGAGCCTCACGATGTCTCGCCTCAGCCACTGATCTTCCTGATATACAACCCGAAATTTGGAATATTTCAAATTCTCACTTTGAAATATGGAGGCATTGTCAACGACCCAGAACATATTGATGGCAATCCAAAACTTCTTCCTATTTTGCTCATACCCATGCCAGAGTACTCATAATGACTCTGAAATTGGTTGACTAATCTACTCCTGCCCTTCCTAAACTGCATAGCAGCCCAACATTGAACCAGCATTCCTCAACCAACGAACTACCCTATGAGCCAACCACCTTGATTTCATCGTTATAACCTCAAAGAATTCCTATCCACCGCAAGGTCTCTGAGCAACGGTCACTTGTCGTAGAGCCATTCAGCCTTTACCAAACATATTCCTCATGAATTTTCTCGCTATGTACCTCACTTCAAACACTAATAGCCCTGATCACATGAATCCACATCGCAGGTCTCTGTATCCAGATCTCTAACCGATCTCAAATAGATCTCTGATCCTCTCAACCAAATACTCGGTCCTCCCCTACTTAGGGTTCGAACCATCACCAATTGGAGTACCAACACTCTATCCCTCGGACTGCCTCCACCAACAACATCACACCCAATGCCGCAAGGTGCTACGCAATGCTTGATGATCTCCTCGACAGAGATCAAACAACTCCAAATACCCAAATCTCATAGGAAATCCTCATAACTTACCATCATGACCGCCTCTAGTCATTCAGAATCTCACATCATACCATTACCGGACCTCCAAAATGTCCAGTATTAACCCTGACTCCTAATCTGGAAATAATGAACTATCATACTCCTCATCCTCAACTCCTCGTCCAACTCTCCGACATGTCCCTTATCATAAGAGCAGAAAACGCATTTACACTCTCTATACACATCAAAGACAATAATAGTCACCACCGTGATATACTCCTCTTAATCGTCCAACGCTGCAGCTAACACATGCGCTACTATACTCCAATAGGGTGTATCTTGGTCCTTGACCATCTCACTCCCCACTGACAACCTGTTTAAGCTATATCATTCCCTCATGACGGACCTACTACCAGATACTTTGATTGAAGATCACCATCAGTGCGATCCCACAAGGCTCATCCCCAACTCAGAAACCGAAATCCCAACACCTTATCACGTCTCCCTCTGGAAACGGAAATAGCACCACTCGGGTCACAGAAGGTGACATCTCTACTATCGGTCGGTTACCCAGCTCAGACCGTATTCTTTCATAATGCACCGACCCTACTCATCTCTGAGCCTTGCGACTCTATTGGCATATCACCAACAATCACTCGGAGCAAACTCAATTTCCCTATCAAGGGATGCTCCACTAAAACTTGTTCATCCTGGCCATCTGTCCCATATTCTATCTCATCCGATCATAGATTAACCCAAAAACGATAGGATAACTCAAGAAAACACAAACACAATCCGCTACGAAGCATGGTAGTCGAACCATGACATCACCTCTCGCTCTACTGCCGATCATGGTACCCAAACCATGACATCACCTCTCGATCTGCTACTGATCATGGTACTCGAACCATGAAATCATCTCTCGATCTGCTACTGATCATGGTACTCGAACAATGACATCACCTCTCGATTTGCTACTGATCATTGTAATCGAACTATGAAATCACCTCTCGTTCTCCTACTCAGAATGTCTGGAATACTCCCTGTATCGAGTATGGGTCCTTTGCTTTCAGTAGTACGGGCCCATACTACTTGCCACATCTACCCATACTCTCTACACGGACCATCCCAGATTCCCTGAGTAGCTGCTAAACCCTCTCAATCACCAATCCCCATATGCGTACTCGCTTCCCAGTGAAATGCTCTACTCTAGTAGCGTACTCATCTGAATGAGGCCACTTCCTAGGCTCTTCCTAGGGTCTCATACTTCTCCACCATCAGCTGCTGAGAAACTCCCTATGATGTCAGTCATCTACCTCCTGAATATCGTCACATTCACTTGGTAGCTGACTCCCATCATTAGGAGTTCCACAAAGCACGAAGCAAGCAACATCCGGGCGTTGAATAAACACATATAATCTGCTCTAGGTGATAACTCCCTAGCTCTACTCATACTCAAACGATATCACCGAACTCTGCAACTCTACCCCCACGGGTATCTAGCTACTCTCTCGGTAGGCTTCACAATTGATCATCTAGGTATCTCTCCTAGATTACTCCTCTACCCAAATCCCTCTCTAGATACGATTCCTGCTAGATACTCTTACTCAACACATACTCCAAAGTGCATCACAGATGACAACAACTCCTAGGCTAAGGCATCACAAATCAAGCCACTCTAGTCCTAAAATATGAAATACCTAGCCTATATCTAGCATGGATTATATCTCATAACATATTTCATAACACAAAAGGAATGGTATTTTGGGAAATCATCGTTCGGGCTCTGGCTGATTGTACACACTTCTCCTTCCCGCTTTCTTTTAGAAACTATTGCTCATTTTAGATAAATCATTTATTTTGATAATTTTCTCATTTTCTCAGTTTGAGTCCAGATATACCTGAAGGCACATCCGAATCCCTCAAACCAAGGCTTTGATACCAACTTGTAACACCGTAAATTTCAAAACAATTTTTCTTTTGAAAACGTATAATTCTCAATACATATTTCACAAAACGTCATCTATGAAAATCAGAAAACATAGCTCGATGTTTAATAAAATGGTAATCTAGGATCCTCCTAACTCTTTCTCTGGTGTGTACAATCAAGTCGGTGTCATCCCGCGATCCTAAGAAGAAAACCTGAAACACACAACACATAACACAGTAAGCACGAAGCTTAGTCAGTTCCCCAAAATACCACATTCAACACATATTAGCCACTCGGGCTATAACTCTGTTTGACCCTCTAGTCAATCTGTTTCAGTGGGAACCTCCAGTCCCATAACTCTGTGGACCCTCTAGTCCTAACTTTGTGGGCCTTCCGGTCCTAACTCTGTAAACTCTGAAACATGCATAGCATAAATCACATAGAAATAATACAGTGTATCACATCATATAAATAACATACAAAATACTCTGTCACATAAATCTAATTACCACTCTAGGTAAAGTATACTAAGAAGACTCACCTCAGATAAAGAACAGCTCCTATAATCACTACTGCTACGCACCGGAATCTAACTCTGTGCCAAAACCACAATAAATCTCAATTAGGAGCTAAGTCCAATCTCTCACTTATTGGGTCTAACGATAGATCACCTAACAGCCCATTAATGCCCTAAGCCCATTAGGCCCACCAAAGCCCAATAATAAATGGTCCCTCACATGGCCTAATTCCCAACCAAAAAGGCAAGTCCAAACCAAAGGCCCAAAGCACATACCTACACTTCTCTAGTCAAAGACTCTATTACATGAGGTCCAAACTCCCAGACCAACACTCAAGGCCCAACACAATGCTTAACCCAAAAACCCCTAGAAGAATTTACGCGGGGCGTACGCCACTGGTACGCTCAGCGTACCTAAACACTCAAGAAACTGATCGGGGACCTCAACCCAATACGCGGGGCGTACTGGAATTACGCGGCGCGTACCTTCAGACTTGTTTAATCCATTTTTTGGGTCTTAACCTATTAAGACCTTAGCTCAACTCTTGGATCTAGACTTCCTAATGTCTCTTACTCAATAAAGTTAACAACTTTAATCCCTTACATGGCTGATAAGGTCACAACACATAAAAACTCTTACTTTCTTAACCCAAAATGCTCATAACTCATGCATGGGTAGATTCACACGATCAAGCCCTTAGTTTTATGGTTCACCATCACTAGAAACACTTAAAAGGATGGGTTATTAAGCTCTGGAGTGCATCAACTCATAAAGCCTCAAGCTTGGGACCAAAACCCCTAAAATGGACCCTAATATGCACAAAACAAAAAGAGAGGGAAAGCTAGGAGCTTTATACCTTCAAATGGTGCTCTCGCCCCAAGAAAGCTCAGATCCACAGCCTGTCCTTCAACGTCACTCCCTTCCATGCTCCTTCTTAACTCTCAAAATCCCACAAGAACACAAACAAGCTCATCATGGCCACCACAAGCTTCAAGAATGGATATTAGGGTTTGAGAGGGTTTAATAACCCCCTGGTACGCCCAGAAATGAGACCATCTCTTTCTTTTTATAGGGACACTTCACTTAATTAAGGTTTCCTTCTGTACCTAGTACACCCAGCGTACCCCCTGGTACGCCCAACGTACAAGGCGGTGGCTCTTGCTTAAGAAACACGCGCATCTGTACGCTAAGCATACACATACGTACGTCCAGCGTACTTCGCTGCCAAAATCCTCACTTACGGACTTATCTTTCCAACTCTCCCAAACTTCCATAGCATCTTCGAAATGACTCGAATTCCAAAAATCCTCATACCTACGGAAAGGTAATGAGATGCCCTACGTTTCTAGCAACTCGCTTCAACCCGAGACCTCCTAGCCCCCAACTCGTAGCCCATGAACCTTAATCATGGATAATCCGAAACTGGATGTTACACTACCATTAATACATCATAGGGATGTAGGACAAACATTGAGAATCGCACAACAAAATAAGAAATTTATATGTATACATAAATAGATAAAGTACCACTAGCAATGATCTTAGTTAATTACGATCTCGTTTCATATCATGCAACAGAATCATGTCTTCACATGGAAGTAATCGGCCAATCGACGAAACGACATTTCTATATATAGACTCTTCTACTTTTCAAGCTCCGGTCACAGCCGTTGTGACAACCATCATGGTACATCTCAATGCAAATAACGCTAGTGAAAATGGAAATCGTGTCAAAAATTCAAACCGTAGTAAGAACAAAGGAAACCAACGAGTGTCTACCTGTAAGGACACCCTAAACCCCAAACCTAAGAGCATGAAACGAAGGTTTGAGAATGAGAAAGGAAGTAGTTCAACTCACGGACCCACCAAAAAGCAACAAGCTTGGACAACCCATACTCCCACTAACCCTACTACCTCAATACCGACAACACCGTATTTAGGAATCCTCCCACACTACAAAAAGTGCAACTGCCATCATTATGGGGTCTGCCGAGAGTTGCATTGCAATAGGTGCAACAAGAAGGGACATATCGCCCGCTTTTGTAGGACTCCAACTCAACACGTCACTTCAAACCCCAATGTTGGAGTAAGTCTAGTATGCTATTTATGTAGTGAAATGGGACATCTGATAAGAGATTGTCCAACTGAGAGGAATGACAAATGTGCGGGAGGAGTGTAACAACAGGACATAAAGGAGCAACGAGGGACCTTCTAGGATTTTGGTACGTTTCTAAACAACAATAATTAAGCATCGAATTTTCATGGAAAATATTTGACAATTAAAATTTAAAATCATAAATTAATGCATCATTCATATAAAAACTAAGGATCCTTGCAGGTAAGCTATGATGGCTTAGTGTATACATTAGGGTCACTTATAATTAAGATTTGTAGGCTTAGAGTGAGTGATTCTGCCTTATTTCCTATTCCTTGTCTGGTTGTGGATTTAGGGTAGAGTCACTCAGTCGACTGTCTTTCCAATCGTAATTATACATGACTTGTAGACACCAAGCGATTATACAAAGACGTGGTAGGGATTATTTTTAAGAAAGTTCATCATTTTCAATTATCAGAACACTCGTACTGCTAGTACTCGCTAAATGCGATACAAAATGTTCGCAGTAGTAATATCAAGGATAAAACATAAAGCATTAAAGACATAAACATATAATGTACTATCATTCTAACAAACACTTCCTCCTAATTGACTTAACATCCGATACGATAAGAATTCTAACGACGTCATTAGATATGAATTAGCTTGGTCCTCATCGTACCAACTCCATGTGCTACGGAAAGACATGTCGCCTTAACCGATTGTTTAATGAAAACTTTTCAGCCTATAATGACAAATCCGACACAAGCATCTGTATCATCTTTCACTTCAAAACTCAGAAATACCCATGCAAAGAGTACCATGTCTTCTTAACTTACTCCGTAGACAAGTAATTTAAAGTGAAACACACCAAAGATATTACAAAAGTTTGTAATTTTTCCGAAGTATCCTCAACAAACTTCCCAAGAATACCACTCGTACAACAAATCAAGTTCGAGAATAGAGACTAACACTCATGCGGTTAACCTATCACTACTAAAGGCATATGTGAAGGTGGTATATAATTAAGATTCTACAGATTTAGTACGTATGATTCCACCCAACCTCCTATTCCTTGTCTGATTGTGGACTTGGGGCAGAGCCATCAATCTGACCGTCTTACCAATCTTATTTATATGTGACTTGTATACACGAGATGTTGATAGATGGACCAGGTATGAGTCTTACCATGAACTTCAGGACAAAGCTACCCATGTCTACGAGTGAACATTCTAACATTCGGATGAGCCTAGACAAGTAAACCAAACTCGTACACTCCCGACCAATTAAGACAACAGACTCAATAGTAATGATCCACCGAAGTGCCATGCGAAAATCAAAATTCACTAAAGATGAAGAAGGACAAATGGAACATAAGTACCCACCTCTTTCTCTATCCATAAGTAACCACCCGTTATTTCAAGTCAATGTAATTTGAGGCAATAGAAATATGAATTTCATGATCCATACTTATGGGTGTTATTTAAGTATGTGCATACTATGGACTCAAAGAAATCAACACTAATTCAAGTAATATGTGTATGAGCATACTATGGTATAATACTTAACTTGAAAACATAAAATATGATATGTTTGTATAGAATTCAATTTTGGGAATCTTTTCCCAAACTCAAAACCGAATTTACACTTAGGAATAAAGCAAGGACCGAATTTACCCCCATAGAACAAAGCAAAACCGAATTCCTTTCCTTCTAGAAGAGTAGGACCGAATTCCCTTTTCTCTTTGACTCTAAGGCCGAATTCACTTCTCACTTGGACCACCATGACCGAATTTACTTCCTTTCATGTGAAGTTATGAACGAAAACCCCTTAATATTTTTATTTCTTATCCTTAAAACAACTTCCCAATGAAATTTGAATCAGTTACCAATGCAAACATCAAATCAACCTCCACATTTTACTTCCTACTTAAGAAATGTTGTAGAGATCATTCTTTCATTCTACACATCCACTAAACAAAAACTTTCCATTCTCTCTCAAATTAGCAAACCCATTTTCTTTCATCCCTTCAAATTCAAGTTCCAGGAGGTCTTCACCTCAAAGTAGATTTAAGTTTTGGTAAGTATTCTTCAATTATTTGGTGGTTATACAACATATAAGTTTTAGTTTCATCAAATTTCACACATATTATTATGTGTTAAAATCTATTTGGAAACATCATCTTTCCCGTATACTAGCTCGAAGTCACTGTTTTAGCCCATAATTTAAACTGCAACCACACATAAGGTGAGTTAATATCCCTACACTTTTCCAATTTTTTTTATATTTTTAATGGTGGGATACAAGTAAAAACACAAGTAATGTTGTCTTTAAATTACAAATTGTTTATTTCGCTCTTTTATATATTTTAGAAATATTGTACGTAAAAATACTAAGTAAACATTTTTGTTACCAAACTTATAAACTCTCAAGGTTGTTAAAATACAAAAGGCTCATATCACCTAAATTACACGCATATAAACGATAACGAGTATAGTTTATGGAATTTATGAACTATTTTACTAAGTAAGGAAAACAATATGAAAACGCACATATAAATTATAATAGATATAATTTACGGATAAATTCACAATATCAATCATCTTAAACATATATATGGAAAAATTTCATCTTTAAATCTTAAAAGGTTTTTCCACTATATTATTCATAATCTCGTTGAAACAATAAATTTGTGAGACACTTCATGATGTACTTATCTAATTACGACCTTAAGTCTTGACTTATTTATCAGAATCTCATGAAGGGAGAGCGTGATTTTTTTATAGATTTATACTGGGCTGACAATCCTGCACCATAACTGATCGCTAAAGTTAGGTCGATAGGCCTGAGCTGACAAATGTCATATCATTCTAACGCCTGAAGAACGTCGCATCAGGCATATCCGTCATGTAGTATGGTTCCGTCATGTAGTATTGTTATAATAAATTACATGGATAAAACAATGATTATTTTATGTAATAATAAACTTATTTTAAAGCTGTAAAACAAGATATTTACATCATATTTATTTTACAGGCCAAATATACATTCAGTTAGTTTTACTTATGAATAAAACTACATATCATGAAATTAATTAAGACAATTATACCGATATCTTTTTGGTTTTGGAATGTTTAAAACCACAAATCGGTATTATGGAAAATATAAGATTTTTCTAGGATCAATATCATTATTTTACAGGTGAATAGTTTATAGATCGACTTTCTGAAAACAAACACAACTGCTTATCGAAATGAATGTCTTACAATAAAGCAGATACAACTAAGAATATGTTTACAAAGAATTTAAAACTTATTTACGATGTTTTGTTATCAAATACTTTTATTTGATTATTAACCATGCATTCGAATTTCAGGGCAAATGTACTTTTAAAAGTTTTACTTAAATAATAAAACTATATTACATTATTTATATGTAATAAATTCTAGATTTGCACACGAATTACACGAAAAGTAAAACATTATATTCTTACTAATGTAGTACAAATAGAAGCTCATAAAAAACATATAACGAGTATTCTTTTTATTAAAGTCTATGATTACTTAATGTAAACATTACTATTCTATATAATGAAGATCCGATAAACAGTGGAATGTGTGATGTCCACCTTTCTTCCTGTTCTTTTGGTTGTGGGCTTAGAGAAGATTCACCATATCAATTGTCCGTTCATTTTTTTATTATATATAATTAGTATACAATAAGTAATCATAGGACGTAATAGACGGTTCATAATAAGTCCATGAATCAGAATATCGAATCACAGGTTATAAACATAAGAAACTTATACTTTTTGGTCTCAAAGTACTAAGATTATGATATGTTTTCTAAGAAAATATTGGATTTTCTGGAAGAACACATTAACGTCGTTAATAACAAAGAACACATTTTTTCCACCAAAATACGTATGTACTCACCAACTTAAATGTTGATACTCTCTTTTTCAAATCACTTGTATTCTCAAGAAAGTTAGTAGTAGGTACTCTCTCAGGCATTATGAAGACGGAGCATTGTAGCATTACGCTTTATCTTTTGCTATAGTTTTATGTTATCCATGTAATGTTTTGAACATAATGTAAATACTATGTTATTAATACAATGGTTGTTGTTACTTTTATTACTATTCTACAATTTTTGTGATACCGTACATGACGTCCTCCACCCCTGAACGTTTCTGCTGTTCTGGTTTAGGGGTGTGACATGGGCGAAGGGTTGCAACCTAGACATATGTGTGTACCCTATCTGAATTGTATGTTGGCCTAGTAGGTTGAAAAACACCTATATGATAAGAGCTTAAGCCAAAAATGAAGTTGATTGGTTTTTCTATACAACCACCCAGGGCATGGTCCATGGTTATCAGGATATCGGTGCAAACACCAGATAGGATTTGGAAGGTGTAACCCGATACAATTGCACTGTTTATACCTTAAGGACTATACGTATGTAAGTATATGCAATGTCAACGTAGAGAACACATAAACAATCAGGGATAATGTTACAAGTGATTGTTGGGCCTCACTTAGTGCATTAGGCGAGCTGATCACGTTAGTAGCAAATGAGATGCTTACCATAGGGTTACAGATGAATATATATATATATATATATATATATATATATATATATATATATATATATATATACCCATAAGTATGAAGTAATGTGATAGTATAGACTCATAAATAGGAAGTATTATGATAGTAATTTCAAACATGATTAGAAGAGATTACTTATTAACGATGAAAATGTAAATTAATATTATCTTATAATATTATATTTATGAATGAAGTAAAAACTAGTTACAAAGATGAATCAAAGGGCTTCTAACTTAGCGGTTCAAAAAAAGGTTACAAAGATGAATAATTAATTGTAACTAAATATAAAGGCTCTAGAAAAGAATAATATTTAAGCATTATTAAGTTGGCTATACAATGTATCTGATGCCATGTTATGTCAGTGTTTGAATGCATGTTTATATGATGTTTCGCTTGACCCATTTGGGATATGTAACTTCCTTAACACCGTACTTATGACATAATGACTTAGTGTATGTTGACATTTGTTTCTTTGCTTGTTGCTTGTGCCCTATGTTGGTACATGTGACATGATTTGATGGTCTGGTGAAGAATGAGGACTGTTAGGTAGTTACATTAGTGTTACTTTAGTGATGATACCACTTTGGACATGTCATATTGTTTTCATTTACATTCAGTTTTAAGAACTTGTTTTGGTGCTGGTTTTTGTGAACTTTATTTTTAATGGAGATATTTTTGGTATTAAAGTAACATTTGTGATCTGTTCATAATCATTAAAATATGACTTTCACTAACATATTTTATTTTAAAAAGTGCTTTATATAAAAAACAAATTGGGTGAAAAATCACGGTGTTACAACATACACTATCTGGGTTGTATGATGGCCAATAACAAAATATAGTGATTTTTCTAGACAACCATTCGGTACATGGTCTTTTGATGTTGGGATTGGATTCATGTTGGTGGTTGGAGGATGTCAGTACAAACATCTTAAGTGGGAAGTATCTAATGATGGAAACAAATCAATAAGAACCACTCTCGAACAACAATTCATTATACTTTTACCTGTATCGTCGAAGTAGAAAATGAAGCAAATCGAGTGTAATGTTATGGGTGGGAGTCGTGCCTCACTTAGTGCACTAGATCAAGCTGTTCATGTTGGTAGTTAATAGGATATTTCCTTATGGGTTAACGATGAACATATAGACGCACAATAATGATGATAACAAAGATTAATATTTAAAATATTTTAGTGATGAATGATGATGAATAATGTCACAACTAGGAATTTTGATGCCTTGTAAACATTGAACAATTATACCAACTGTAAACCATCAATGTGAAAGCATGTATGATGCTTATTCAATAACAACAAACTCTAATCAAATACTTCATACAAGCACTGCAAATAGTCAACAAAGAATTGGAAACCCTAGAAATCCCGGTTTAAGTCCATTTTGGACTAGGATTTCCTTATTGGGCCCAATGGCCCAATAAGCTTCCAATTTGACTATCTTGGGCTTAGAACTATTAAATGGGCTCTAATTGGACCCACTTCCATTTATTTTAATATTTTGGACCATATTGGGCCAAGAATGAAATAAAATACCTTAATGGACCTTATTGGGCCATAACTAACCTAATTAGCCCTAATGGGCCATAAAAATCATTTCTTGATTTGTTTTGGGCCAAGAATCATCTAATTGAGCCATAATATGGATCAAAAACCAAAGGCCCAAAAATTTCCTTCTCTTTCTCTAATTCTCGGCCCAACCTCGAAGCATGAAGAAATAAGAGTTGACTTTCCATGCCACCTCATTTTTACATGTTGGTCTTCCATGCATTCATCCCGTGTTTCCATGCACACATCACTTCAAAACTCTCTCTTCTTCTCTCTTTTATATCTTCGGCCAAGAACCACAAAGAAACACACACACATCTCACTTAAACACTCTCAAAGAAACTCTCTCCATTCTTCATCAAGTTTTCGAGATTTCGGAAGCTTTTCAAGGATATTATCCCACAAATTCATCATCTAAGGTAAGATCATGCTTGATCTATGATCTAGATTCTTTCTTTTATCAAAATCTCTTCCTAATCTATTCAAACTCATGATCGCTCTCTTAGAAGCCTCTAAGTTCGTGATCTTCCAAGAAGATTTGCTAGGATCGAAACTTTCTTCATTTCTTCCTTCAAAACCGAACCCACAACTCAAGGTGAGTTTCATACCCCTCTCTTTTGGTTTTCATATGTTTTATGGGGGAGAATACAAGAAAATGTGCAGATCTATGTGTATGTGTATGCTATGTGTGATTTTATGCATGTATGTATGATTTTCTGTGTTTTTGTGATGAACATGTAATCAAAAAGGGGTGAAATCTTGAGATCTATGACATAAGAAAGAAATCAAACATGATCTAAGTTATCTTACACTAAACTGGTCAAGAATAATAACTTATAAGATTGTGATAAACATAATTCACCACAAAACCCATTTGTGGGCTTAAATTGTCAAAAATACAAAATTTGGGTTAAAGGGTGCCAAATCACGGTTTCTTAAGGGTTAAAGAGTCAAAACAGTTAAAATAATTGTTTTTCTTAACATTATAATTTTCAAAGGACTTGAAATGTAAATCTTTAGCTACATGGGCTAATTTTGGGCTTTCCGGCCCAATAAGCCCAAAATTGCGAAAAATGACATTTGAAGGGGGCTGAAATGATAATTTCTTCAAAACAGGGAACAAAAAATGTAACAAAACTATTTTAAGGATTAAAAATGCTTTTTATTTCCAAAAAGGGTAAAAAATGTAAAGTTTTTGGAAAATATGATTCTAGAAGGGCTGAAACTGTTAACGAAATAAGTTTCGAGTCAAAAATATCATTTCAACAAATCTATGATGCAAAAGTGTCAAGAAAATGTTTTAAGGACCTAAAATGACTTTTTCTTTTATATTAAGGACTAAATTTGTTATTTTACAAAAGGAAGGGGCTGATCTACGGTTATTTATAAAATATTGAGTCAAAAATACTAATTATGTTATTTATAGAATATTGAGTCAAAAAGTTAGGCTTTATATTAAGGTCAAACCACTATTTTTAAACCAATTATGTTATTTATAGAATATTGAGTCAAAAATACTAATCTACGGTTTACAAAAATCGAAAGACAAATACACGAATAACTCCAAATATCGTTATAAACAAATCGATCGGTCTCGAGTCGATACAAAACAACAATCGTTAAATCGAACTCTCCAGTAGATATGCGATACCTAAGACAAGTAAACATTCAACACTTGGGCTTGAAAGTTTAAAATCATGCTTGTTGGACCTTGCAAGTCCATTAACATGATCTTTGGGCCCAAGGGATAATGCTTATATGTTATTGGGCCTTCTATGGCCCAATTCCATATAAAGGGACCTTTAATGGCTCTCAAGTGCTATTGGGCCCTAGTGATCTAGTAGTATTGCCAGTAAGGTCAAAGTAATCAAATGCGAGATGGGCCAACGAGTCTTTCGCATCCCCGATGGCCTAAAGTAAACTCACGGAAGTAGCTGGATTTGTACTCCTCTTTTCCTCATTTGCTAGGCTTATAAGTAATCAATGTAAATAGATTCAGGTTGATAATCGAGAGTAATCAAGGTGGTTGGATTAAGTGATGTGTTTTAGGTAAAACAAATAAACTAGAAAACAATTCCTAAGTTCACACGCAACCTACTTTGGATCTATGTTTTAACTATTGAACATACAACTTTGAATTGCAAAACAAGAACCCTAGAGGAGAGAGGCTAATTTCGAAATTAACAAACTAGGGTTTACTAATTACGTACCTTTCAATTGTTATAGTAAACAATTGATAATTCCCTTGATCTTGATCTTGATCTTCTTGGAAGCTTAGCACCACAAGTGTAATGCCTCTAATGGAATCACACCCAAACTAGCAAGAAGGAAGTAGAGGAGAGAGGGGAGAGGGAGTATGCAAAATTTCAGCCCTTAGGGTTTCTTCAAAAGAAAGAGTGACCAAAATATGAACCAGGAGGCTCCTTATATAGCTGAGGGATCTAGGGTTTAGGGGAAACCCTAGTTATCCTTTGCTTAGGGCCTAAGCAAACCCAAGGGCCTTATCCAAGCCCCTATGGACGAAATTATTAGGGTTTCCCCTAAAGATTTCGTCCACCCTTATCCAAGGGGGTTCTAGAGCCTTCCACTCAACTATTAGATAATTGCAAACTAGTCCCTGCACTTTATAATTAATTCTTTTAAACCCTAAATTAATTCTAATTAATTTCTGGCTAACAATTAATTAAACAAAATGATTTCTTATTAATATATTAATCTTTTAACATATTAATAAATTCATTTATATTAATTTATTAATCTTATAATAAATTAATATCTCTTTTTTCATAATTTCCTTGTCCAGTTGCTAGGTTTTAGGGCAACCCAAAAGGACTGTGCTGCTATCTATTCAAGTACATACCAATTATAGTTATGGGCTTAGACACCTAATCCAACAGCCTCCCACTTGGATAAGTCTGTAACTATAATTGCTAGTATGCCTTCTAAATTTGACCAGCAAATTGTAGCTTCCAAAAAGCTGCTGTCGAACTCTGACCCAGTCAGTTACGTGTCCTAAGATAAGTGATCATATAATCCTTCGTTCTGCTAGATATCCCTAGACAAAAGACATGGAATGCAATCAACCTCTTTGTCCAGAATCTATGTTTCCCGATTCCTGATTTAGGATGATGTAGGACTTCTAATTGAACACATGAATTTAGTCCTGGCTGGGCCCAGCACATAAGTCAACACCAAATCATCGAGGGGCCCACAGATATCGCTTTTCCTGTTAGGGCAAAAGGAACGAATAAACATTGACTCATATGCTTGTATCTTTTACTCATCAAACCAGACATGATAATACGTTTTATAACACCAAGTTACCGATGCGTTTTCGTATCACCAATGCATAGCCGACTTACAAATTACAACTCATATATCTCTGTTTCAAGATTATAAGATATTATCGTCTCAGTATTACTCGTGATGAATTCCATGAAGTAATACTCTGAGCGAGGGTTTATCCAATACTCAAATCTCAATTTCTGAGTACTCATGAACGTTGCAGCAAATCTATTGCCATGTCTATACTTAGACAATCTACAATCCAGTTCATGACAGTCTTGATTCACTACTTACTTCCAAAAGTACGAGCGACTGTGGAGGTTGAATAATCTTATTATTCGGGAAGTAAAACATGCAAAAATGAAACACAATAATAAACAATTGACAAAAGGTAGAACCCAAACTTATAAATAATACTTTATTATCTAATCACCAAAAGTGAATTACATTTACTTTGTTACAAGTTTTAGAAAAACTAATCTAACTACCAAAACTAGTATCATCTTTCAGTCCTATGCTCCAAGCATGATGAATATGCTTAGCCCTACTCAGACCCTTTGTAAGGGGATCTGCTGGGTTATCTTCAGATGACACCCTCTTGACTATAAGATGGCCTTCTTCTACTCTATGTCTGATGAAATGGTACTTTCTGTCGATATGTCTGGTTTTACCATGATCTCTTGGTTCCTTTGTCAAGGCAACCGCTCCTTTATTATCGCAGAACAATTCCATAGGCTCCTGGATGGTTGGAACAACTCCGAGATATCCGATGAAGTTCCTCAACCAAGCTGCTTCTTTCGACGCTTCACTTGTTGCTTTGTACTCTGATTCACAAGTAGAATCAGCCACCGTATCTTGCTTGGAACTCTTCCAAGTAACTGCCCCTCCATTCAGTAAAAATACCCAGACCGACTGAGAACGGAAGTTATCTCTATCCGTCTGAAAGCTGGCATCACTGTAACCATCTACTCTCAAAGTATCATTGCCACCAAGCACAAGTACCCAGTCCTTCGTCCTTCGCAAATACTTGAGTATATTCTTTACGGCTATCCAATGTGCTCTACCTGGGTTTCCCTGATAGCAACTGACCATGCTCAAAGCAAAGGCCACATCGGGGTGAGTACATGTCATAGCGTACATGATCGATCCGATAGCGGAAACATAAGGTACACGACTCATGTCATCTATTTCCTCATCTGTACTCGGGCATTGAGTCTTACTCAATTTGGTATTGCTCTGGATAGGTAGCTCTGCCTTCTTGGAATTTTCCATACTAAACCTCTTTAGTACCTTATCCAAGTATGTGCTCTGACTAAGTCCAATTAGTCTCTTCTTTCTATCTCTCAATATTCTAATCACAAGAATATAGGCGGCTTCTCCAAGGTCTTTCATGGCAAAACACTTTCCAAGCCAATACTTAACTTCATTCAAGGTTGGAACGTCGTTACCAATGAGTAATATGTCATCGACATACAACACCAGAAAAGTTACTATACTCCCACTAGCCTTGATATACACACAAAACTCATCTTCACTTCTAGAGAAACCAAACTCTTTGACTTTCTCATGGAAGCAAAGACTCCAGCTGCGAGATGCTTGTTTCAATCCATAAATGGATTTCTCAAGCTTGCACACTATATTGGGAAACTTTGCATCAACAAAACCTTCTGGCTGACTCATGTAAACATCCTCAGCCAACTTCCCGTTAACGAAAGCAGTCTTGACATCCATCTGCCAGATTTCATAGTCATGAAAGGCAGCTATGGCGAGCAATATCCTAATAGATTTAATCTTAGCTTCTGGCGAAAAAGTCTCGTCATAGTCAACCCCTGGGGTTTGAGTGAAACCTTTTGCAACCAGTCGAGCCTTGAATGTATGCACATTCCCATCCATGTTTGTCTTCTTCTTGAAGATCCATTTGAAACCAACTGTCTTCCATACATGGACTTAATCTTGCTGTCCATTGCCTCTTTCCACTTGGAAGCCTCTGGGCCTGCCATGGCTTCCTTATAAGTGACTGGTTCATCTAAGTTTACCAGTGTTCTGTCACTTATGAATGTGTCACTATCTGAAGTAATATGAAAACCATACAACTCAGGTGGCATACTCACCCTAGTGGATCTTCGAAGAGGTAATGATTTATCAACTGGTTCAACAGGAACTGTTTCCTCTGGTTGAGTGCTAGTGTCATCTAAGGTTCCTTCATTGGTTGACTCTTGAATTTCTTCAAGGTCAATGGTACTCCAACTATCCTCTCTGAATATGAGCTCTCTTTCCAGAAAGACTCCTCTTCGAGCTACAAACACAATGTTTTCACTAGGTCTGTAGAACAAATATCCAAAAGACTGCTTTGGGTAACCAAGAAAACACATTTCTCACTTCTAGATGCTAGCTTGTCATGAGTCTCTCGTCTTACGAAAGCTTCACAACCCTAGACTTTAATATGTGCTAACGAGGGAACTTTCCCTGTCCACATTTCGTGAGGTGTTTTGGCAACCTTCTTTGTAGGGACAAGATTGAGGATGTGGGCGGCTGTCTCTAAGGCATACCCCCAAAAGTGAATAGGAAGCGAGGCACGACTCATCATAGAACGAACCATGTCTAACAAGGTTCGATTACACCTCTCAGCTACACCATTTAACTGTGGTGTCCTAGGAGTAGTCAATTTTGAGACTATCCCACATTCTTTCAGATAGTCGTTCAACTCGGTACTAAGATACTCCCCGCCTCTATCGGATCTAAGTATCTTTATCTTTCTACCCAATTAATTTTCGACTTCATGCTTAAACTCTTTGAACTTTTCAAAGGTTTCTGACTTATGTTTGATCAAGTAGATGTAACCATATCTGCTATAATCGTTAGTGAAAGTCACATAGAATCGATTAGCATCCCTTGTGGTTGATCTGAAGGGCCCACACACATCTGTGTGTATGAGATCTAACAGACCTTCACCTCTTTTAGAAGACCTTGTGAATGGTGATTTTGTCATCTTTCCCAAAAGACAAGACTCACACATATCATCTAATTTTAGGTCAAATGATTCCAACACTCCATCCTTTTGGAGTTGGGCTATGCTTTTCTTGTTAATGTGTCCAAGACGACAATGCCACAAGCATGCCTTGTCTACACTAGCAGACAAGTCAATATTAAGTACACTATTTCCTAAGCTATCAACACAAGTCACTGTTTCATACACACCATCACAAGGTAAAGCTTCAAACATAAACACACCATTCTTATAAATAGAAATTGAACCATTCAAATCATTAAAAGAATATTTAAAACCTTGTTTGAACAATGGATGAAATGAAATAATGTTTCTCGTCATCTCAGATGAATAGAAACAATTTACTAATTCTAATTTAACATCATTACTAAGAAACAGTTGATAAACTTCGATCTTGGTCACTGGTGAAGACTCTCTGTTCCCCATGATCAAGTTTATCCTCCCATGCTCTATCTCCTCACTTTCGTTTACCCCCTGCAAATCAGAACAGATATGAAAACCACATCCTGTATCAAGGACCCATGAACGAGAAGATAATGAGTTATTAGCAGAAATAGTGTATATACCTGCCAAGGATGGCTTCACTTTGCCATCCTTGATATCTTGCAGATATTGTGGGAAAGATCTCTTCCAATGCCCCTTTTGATTCCAGTAAAAGCAAACGACCTCTTTTGGATCAGAAACATAGGGAGTGGAACCATTGGGCTTAGCCTTTGGGCCATTACTAGATGACACAAATTGAGCCTTGCTCTTCCAGTTTTGCTTGGGAGAAACGTTCCTCTTCTTCCCCTTTCCCTGTCCAATGGCCAAGACAGGGGCACTTGCAAGTGTGGAGGGTATACTTTTACCCTTCATCCATGCCTTAGCTGTCTGCAACAAGTTGTGCAATTGGGCCAATGTCTGCTCAGTGTTGTTCAAATGGTAAGTTAAAATAAACTGACCATAACAATCAGGCAATGAGTTCAAGACCATGTCAATGGCCAATTCCTCATCGAAGTGAATGTTGAGCTTGACCAAACGCTCTATGTAGCGTTGCATTCTTTGCACATGAGATACAACCGATTCCCCTTCTTTCATCTTGCAAGCCATGAGTGACTTGACTACCTCAAACTTTTCTTGACGAGCTCGCTTATGGTACTTTTCCATAAGGTCCTTGTTCATCTCAAAAGGCCAGTAGTCCTCATAGTACCTCTGCAATTCTGGGGACATGGTTGCAACCATGATGCATGCCACTTTGGTAGCATCATCATAGTGTTTCTTGTAGGTAGCATACTCTTCGGGAGTGGCTTTGGACTCATCAAGTTCCTTAAGCTCCTTTTCAAGGACATACTCTTTGTCCTCGAATCTAAGCGCCATCTTGATGTTACACATCCAATCATTATAGTTGGAGCCATCCATAACGACTTTAAAGCAGATGTTTAGTAAAGAGAAGTTGTGGCTGGAGGATGATGAAGCAGAAGTGTTTCTAGGAGTAGACATCTGAAAAGAAAGATAGTTTTAATTACATTTCAAGACACCTCAATATAATAACCCAAATATATCATATCAAGGTTAGGACCCCAACTATGACGATTTACAACTTAGAAATGGGATGCCGAGATCCAAGTTCAAATCTTATAAAGGTAGGTGAATGACGATTCACCAATTCCACCATTAGACAAAATAAACCAAGTGAAATTCCTAATTCTTTTGAGCTACATTAAATCTATTTAATGGCATGTTTTAATCTCGGATTATGCTCTACTATTTGTGACTGGGAAACCGAGGATCACAAACTAGATGTGAATAACCATGTAAATGTGCTTGGTAACCTTATTGTCTTTATCATTAACTATTGATGTGCCGGTAAACCACACACGCTCCATCAAAATGATAATTATAAGATACCCATTACTACTCTTTATTAGTGCCTTTTAGTGTGCCGGTTAACCACACACGCTCCACTAACGACCAATAAAGCATGATGTGCAATTTCATGGATTAGCATACTTTTCACATTTTTCCTAAAGTAACTAGAGTTGGGATTTTGAAAAATAGTGTTCTAGTACTTTCTTTAATAGCATCATACTTTTAATAAGAAGTGGTTGTCCTATCAAATCCGTTCAGCTAACAACCCTCCACTAATCAAGGAAGCGGTGGGTGAGAGTGGACACCCATTCGACTACCATTTTATAGGCAGTTTCCTTATACCCCCCTTATAGACTAGTTTCATGAATGAGGCATACTAGCGATTTGACTGACCATATTCTTATACATATATAATATTTAACTTTTAATTATAATATATATATATATATATATATATATATATATATATATATATATATATATATATATATAAGGTGTGTTTTAAAACATTTTAAAACTCCAAGGGTTTATATAAATTTTCGAATTTTAAACTATTAAATTTTTAAATTTAAATAAACCAATTAATTAGATTTAATATTTATCTATTAATTAACTTTTAATTAATTTATTAAATCTTGTAAGGATTATCTAATTAAATTAATCACTTAATTTAATCCTAATCCTTATCCCTCTAAATTTCGAAAAATAGGGTAAAAGATAATTATCCAATTAATCTAATCAAGTAACAATTATCCAAAACAAGAAACCCTAAAAAGAAGGCTAGCAATTTCGAAATTTACAAGGGAGGAGGCTAGGGTTTTCAAAACCCTAACCCTAATTTCGATTAGGGTTCTTTGGAGGCTAGGGTTTTCAAAAAAACCCTTTGATCCACAACCCTAAAAATCGAAAAATGGCCTTTCGGGTTTAATGGCTATAAACCCTAATTTGCAATTCAACAATTATAGCAATTCAATTTAAAACAAACAATGGCTCTGATACCACTGATGGGTTTTAGGTAAAACAAATAAACTAGAAAACAATTCCTAAGTTCACATGCAACCTACTTTGGATCTATATTCTAACTATTAAACATACAACTTTGAATTGCAAAACAAGAACCCTAGAGGAGAGAGGCTAATTTTGAAATTAACAAACTAGGGTTTAGTAATTACATACCTTTCAATTGTTATAGTAAACAATTGATAATTCCCTTGATCTTGATCTTGATCTTCTTGGAAGCTTAGCACCACAAGTGTAATGCCTCTAATGGAATCACACCCAAACTAGCAAGAAGGAAGTAGAGGAGAGAGGGGAGAGGGTGTATGCAAAATTTCGTCCCTTAGGGTTTCTTCAAAAGAAAGAGTAACCAAAATATGAACCAGGAGGCTCCTTATATAGCTGATGGATCTAGGGTTTAGGGGAAACCCTAGTTATCCTTTGCTTAGGGCCTAAGCAAACCCAAGGGCCTTATCCAAGTCCCTATGGACGAAGTTATTAGGGTTTCCCCTAAAGATTTCGTCCACCCTTATCCAAGGGGGTTCTAGAGCCTTCCACTCAACTATTAGATAATTGCAAACTAGTCCCTGCACTTTATAATTAATTCTTTTAACCCCAAAATTAATTCTAATTAATTTCTGTTTAATAATTAATTAAACAAAATGATTTCTTATTAATATATTAATCTTTTAACATATTAATAAATTCATTTATATTAATATATTAATCTTATAATAAATTAATATCTCTCCTTTCATAATTTCCTTGTTCGGTTGCTAGGTTTGAGGGCAACCCAAAAGGACTGTGCTGCTATCTATTCAAGTACATACCAATTATAGTTATGGGCTTAGACACCTAATCCAACATTAAGTGAGTTATAACGGGTGACACCTCTAAGGATTGTTCGTAAACTGTAGTTATAAACTAGTCATTAGTAATGCATGATTATAACAACTCACAAACCTTAATTAATCCAACACCACCGAAGTAATCAAGGAAGAGTAATCAAAATCATTCATTGTGGCGGTATAACAATTTGAGAAATCACTGTATTTTATGTATTTGGAAAACATCGGGTTTTCTGGGGATGTTCAACATTTTCACTTGTACGTTTAATACTAAAGTTCTTCAATTAGACATGTTTTGAAATCATCATGCATATTGTACGGATCTTCACACTTTTTTTTTTATAAACAATGGTCTTTTCAGAAAATTTCGGATTTTCTGGGTTTTACAAACTACACAAATCATTTTAACACACATACTTATGAACTCACCAACATTTCATATGTTGACCGTTTCAAAATAACTTGTATTCTCAGGTAACAGGTAAGCCGAGGAATAAGTACCAAGTATGTTAGGGTGTTTTGCTTATGAAATCTATCAAACAATTTATGTATGGATATGTAACGTTCAAACAATGTACTTGATGTGAACAATTCCAGTTGTAATATATTGATGCATGTTGATGTTTATGTTATGATTCATATATATTCATTGTGATGATATTCAATTTAAGTCACGCGAGCCCTCAGATGTTTCTGCCGTCTGGTTCGGGGGTGTGACAAATAATTACAAAGATGAATAGTAATAAGTAATTATAACTTTGATTAAAATGCAGGCTAGTATAAACATATTATAGTGATGATTCTATGATGTATGTAATGTTATGCAATGTGTGAAGTTGAACACATGATATGTGATGATTGATTTACCATTTTTGGGATATGCATGCTTTCATTAACTTTGTAGTTATAATTTGCTCACTAGGCATTTGCTGACACTTGTTATTTGTTTGTTGCACTTCCTTGCATTGATTCAGGTGTTTTAGCATATTGCTAGTGAGGTTGGGTTTCATTGGGTAGTTAGATTTTTTTTGGTGGTCGATACCACCATGGACATATTTTGATTGAAGTCACAATTACATTTTGTTTCATAAACTTAAACGGTATCAAGGTGTAACACCCAGAATCCAAAAGACCAGGAAAGGAAAGAAAACTCTAATTCAAAGGGGTCAACTCGTCGTGTCCAAGGGAGAACTCGACGAATCGGTGCGGGATCTGTGTGCAAAGTTAAGTGATTGACTCGACGAGTCGGAGAGTGGACTCAGCAAGTCTGGTTTGGGTTAGGAAGCCCTAATTCCGGGACTTGGTATCCTATTTAAGTATCTTATTCTCTTCCCTAGGGTTCATTTACATCCTTTCTCGTCCAGAACCCAAAACCCTAGCCACCCAACTCCATTGATTGAGCTAGTTCTTGCCTTGAGAGTGAATTAAAGCTTGGAGAAGGAGGAAGGACCTTGGTGGTGCAAGAAGAAGCTATGGATTCGGAGTTGGGGTAGCATTTCGGACCATTTAGAGGTAAAAAGATTATACCTTGAATGTTAATAATCTAGAACCCCTTTCTAGCATAGATTTGGTCACATTTGGACCATTTCCAAGGTCAATTCGAAAATTAAGCCTTGAGGATGGATTGGACACAGATCTGGACACTCTTGTGCTTTAGAAGCTTAAAAGTTGTTGGCTTTATCCAGCTAACGTCCCATTTCATGACCTAGGCTTTCCTTGTAGCTTGGATTAAGTGTTCTAGCCTCATAACACCTTGCATGTATGTAAAGTTAGCAACTTTACGTGCAATGCTAGCATAACGAGTCCAGATCTATGAGTTGGAGGTGTTGGGATGGAATGGAATCGGCAGAATAGAGATGTCATAACATGGACTCGACGAGTCAGTTCATGGACTCGACGAGTCGGGCTGCAAACCCAAACCCTTCTATTTATGATTCAGATCAGTGAGTGGGGTTAGAGAAGGACTCAGCCAGTCTGTGTCCTTAATGGACATGAAGATCATGGTACTCGACGAGTTCAAGGAGGAACTCGGTAAGTCCAAGGCAATCTCCTTAGCTTATGAATATGGACTCGACGAGTTGTAGAACATCTCGGCGAGTCGGTTGAAGATGGTCTCGAATGTTTAGTTGAAGGAGAGCCCGTCGAGTTGTTGCTAGACTCGACGAGTAGAGTCGAGGTTGTTTTGGGATTTGAGGAGCACGGACTCGACGAGTTGGTGGAACAACTCGGTGAGTCGAGTCAACTGGAAGTTGACTCTGACCGTTGACTTTGACCTTGAGAAGGACCTTGGCCAGAGTTAACCTAGTTGACTTCTGGAGGACAGTTAGGCTAATTGTTATTATTAGTATTGGTAGCTCGGGGAGCTAGAGGAGCAGCGGTTCAAAGAGTTATCAGATAGTAACCAGAGGGTTATCAGCAGCTTCAGCAGTTTTAGGTGAGTCTCCTCACTATTTGTATGGGTCTACAGACACAATGCCGACCCATTTAGTTTATGTATGATACGAAGACCCGGGGGTTAGCCCTAGGCATTACGCACAAAAGACCAGGAGACGGCTCCTGGCACACAATATGTTATTACGTCTAACAAAAAGACCCGGGGGTTAGCCCTAGACAATATGAATGAAAGACTAGGAGGTAGCTCCTGGCGCAATGTATGCTATTATGTATGAAAGACCAGGAGGTGGCTCCTGGCGCACTATATGCTATTATGTATGAAAGACCGGGAGGTGGCTCCTGACACACTATATGTTGAGTTGCCTAGTAGAGTAGTATGTATAGTTGTCTTGGTGATGCTTACATGGAAGACCAGGGGGTGGCCCTTGGCACTTGTCTGTAAGACCGAGGGAGTGGCCCCAGGCTTGACCAGGAAGACCACGTGCAGCCTGTGGCATAACCGTAAGACTATGTTTAGCACATAGCACCTTAGCAAGACTATGTTTGGCACATAGAATTATTAATAAGATTTCCGTTGAAATTTCTGTTAAAAAAAAAAAGAATTGAGGTAAAAATCACAAAGTTATAAGTTGGTATTAGAGTAATGTTGTGAGTGAACTTAATATTTATTAAAAATGTGAATATATTATATATTAAAAACTTAGATAACAATTGGCACTAAACTAGATACTTTGTATATTGGAGATGCAAATTAAAACTGAAATCAGAATAAGTCAATTAGTATTACATTAAGATTTGGTGAAAATGGTGCCTACATCGCTGGTGGAGATGAATGAAAAGCAATCCCCCCATTATAAAGGAAGTTTTGTGAATGAAAAAAAACAATCTAATTATCTAACGCCTATGTTTGTTCCTTGGTTTAGAAATGGGTCAGATTAAATTGGTTTAGTCCAAAACTGGTGGTTCAAACTAATTCCAGTAAAACCGCAACAAGTTTATAATGTTACAAACCGAACCGATTTATTAAAAAAAATAATAATAGTAAAAATACGAATAACCACACAACAAAATTAACCACATCATTTAGTTTTGAAAATGTAATAACAACATTTGTAGTTTGTGGTTCGGTTTTAGTCAGTAACTACAACTATAACATGACCCCCAATTAGGACAAACAAAGACTAAAAAATTAAAAAGATTGAAATATACGCTTACAACTAAATAAGGCTAATATTAAACTATTAGATGTTATGTTAAGAGCATCTATGATGTATTATACTTCAATAACATAGTTGAATTAAGTGTCATATCTAACTGACATTATAAGAGATTAAACTTTATCATTATAGGATGATATATTGGTATTTAGTAGACACGAAGTTCACTAGTCATTAAACTCTTCAATAGAAAATATGATATATATTAATTATTAAATATATGATTCATTAACCTTTGTAGAGTTTAATGGGTTATAAAAGAAATAAAAAATTGATGAACTATTTAAAGAGTAAAATGATGATTTGTCAGTTTATTAAACTCTAATGAACTTAATGCATTATGGATAACTTAACATCCCCACCTTATATATAAATTAGTAAATATTAAACTAATAAATCACAATGCTACAACATTTTGAATTAAGAGTTGTGAGCATTTATGAAACCGCTCTTGTTGGAAATTTGTCGACAGTAAACCTTCGTCGCTTAATAATAGAAACAGAATTAGCAAGTATCATTTTTGCCTAATTGGCAACAGATTATCCTTTCGGAATGTTCATGAAACAGGTGAGCTCTGTCCCAATTCTGTCGCTATTTTGATGTTGCACGGATTGCAATCCGTCGTTAACTTTGCATAGTCAACAGAATTTTTTGTTCCGAAAACTTTTCCTATTATAATAGTGACGGTTGATCAGTTGGTTATGGTAGAAGCACCTAATTAGCTTAGAGATGCTACCTAACTTTCCATGCCTTTATTCAACTCCTTCAAAATTAAAAATATTATAGGAAGATATAGAGTATTTGGAGAAATTGACTTCAGCTATTAATATATTGCACGTGGCTTCATTTTAAATTTCAAGTCCTTAAAAATTATAAAGATTTTAAGATGTTATGAAAAATCTTATGTGTCATTTCCGTACATGAACTATGTCCACACCTCTTCTGTTTTCAAGTTCATTTGGAATTTTTCTAAATACTTTTTTCACCATTTAATTTCTCAAAAAATATATATAAACTAGGATTTGTTAATATTTGATTACAACGACATGTTCTTGATTAATTCATTGAATAATATTTCAAGACGAGACGTAAACTAACTCTTGGTAGTCCTCATAAAGACCCATGCATTTGAGTTCTACAACACTTAACACACATAGCCCACATCAACACATGTAATTACATACGCTTATTCTTATTATTCGGTTATTTTTGCAACCGACATTTTAAGGGTGGATTGAAGGATCTATTCAATTGGGGGTTGAGTTTTGTTACTTTTGACACTTTTGACACTCGTGATAATCGTGGTGATTATTCTTTTTACTCCGATCCTGTAGTCTTTGCGTGCTTCCAGCTGGTTTGTCTTTTCGTTGAATAAAATATTTTTTAAAAAAAAGGAGAGGTGCACACGTGGTAATTAAAAAGTCAGTGGGAAAATGATCCAAAATAAGATATACCAAATTAAAATATATGAAGTGAACACTAAAAGTCAAGATAGTTAGTAGGCGTTGCAAGGTTGGTGTCCCACGGAGGGCGTTTATATTTGCTTTTGTTGTGCGAAAAAAAAAAGGCTAGGCTTTGCAAATTGGTACAATACATATATCTATCAATGCAAGCTATTATTTCAAAATATTTTAATAGAACTAAAACCATTGACTTCACGCTAAAGATCTATCCAGACTGGATCGCATGATCATGTTAGGTTTTGTTTCATTGTATGGTAAACATTTCTAATTTTTTGAAAAACAGTGATTTCATGGACTCCAATGCTTATTTTTATATATCTCGAGATGCAAAGACTTTGTTCTATAGAGTGGAAATATCTTGTAATATGTCGAAGTCTGTATAATAGATGGTTTCGTGTGTTTCCTTATGTATTTGCTAATGCATCTTTTTGACGAAGCTTAATGTCTAGCCTTAGTATCTATTTTGTACTCATGTTCTCCAGACTTTTATTTACTTTTTGTGTTCATATTACATCGTTTTACTCTGATTTGATTCTCATAATTGATTAAACACTTCTACAATTGGTATTAGAGCAGAGATCAATACTGCAAATATCTGATTTTCTTTTGAATCATTCGTTTTTGAGTCGCGAGTTTGTCTCAAAAGTTTCCATACAGTTTGGTTCTGAAAATCAACTCTGATCTACAGTTTTGATTTTGATTTTGCGTTTGAATTGTGTAATCCAGTAATCGATTTTGAGTTTCTGATCAATTCATTAGTTTAATTTCAAATTTCTTTAAGTTCTTCTGAAAAATCTCATATGTACGTTTATGGAGAATTTCAACATGAACATGATGACTTCATTTTCTCATTTGTTAGGATCTTCTACGAAGATTCCTATGTTGATTCCAAAGTAATATGATTAATGGGCTGATCGAATGGAGGATTACTTTAACGGATTAGATGAGGAACTCTAGAGTTGCATTATAGGAATCGCTCAACCTCCATCAAATGTTCAAAATATTGGATCATCTGGATCAACACCTGCAGTTACTGATCAATCCACCAGGTTGAAGAAAACGAAAAACGTTGTTTGAGTGAATTCTGAGGTGCTTTGCCACTTGTTGTTTACAATTACATTCGTGGTTGTAAAATTGCAAAGAAAATTTGGAACACTCTTAAGGAAAAGTATCAAGGTAGTGAGAAAACGAATATAAATTTTGTGAAGCAGTGTCTTGTTGAGCTGAAAGAGTTCAGACAAAAGGAGAGTGAACCGATTAAAGTTTACTATGATCATCTTAATGAGCTGATATATAGATGTAATCGTTATGGAATCACAAGGTCATCAATAGAGTTCAATCTCACTTTTGCGATGGGACTTCGTAAGGAATGGAGAAGTGTTAGTATGATGGTGAAGAATCAACAAAGCTTCGATACTTCATCTCTGAATGATTTGTATAATCAGTTCAAAACTCACGAAAGTGAAGTGAATGAGATGGATGAAGAGTCAAAACTTAGTTTGGTAGGTCCTTTAGCTCTTGTTTCGAAAATGTCTGAGAAAGAGGCAGTTGAAAAAGATAATTATGATTAAGAAGGTTTTCTTATAAATTCAGATAATGAAGTGGTTGCTTTTTACTCGAACAACCGAGTTAAAAATTTCTTTAAGAAACCGTTCAACCCCAAGGTGAAGCAAGGTGATGCTAAAGCAAGTTTCGTTAATAAATTTGTGGGTGAGGAGAAGAAGAAAATTGAGAAGAATGATGATTCGAAAGTTGAAAAGAAACTTAAAGGATATTCGAGAATTGACTGTCATTACTGCAACGGAGCAAATCATTTGGCTAATGATTGCATCCTTTATAAGAAAGAAGAGGAAAAGAATAAGTTCAAGGACGAAGTATACTATGTGGAGAAACTGGAAGAGGTACATACAAAAGTGAAAGGGATGTCACTGGTTGCAAGAGGAGAATGTGAGGAAGTTGGCACGTATCGAATCTGGTCTTCAGAATCTGACGATGAAGAGATGCGTAATCCGATGCATGGGGCTATGTTCGCACAATTTGAAGAGGATGAGGAAAAAATGGTGATTGGTTGTTGTTTCATGACCAAATCAGGAGACTAATCACCAATGACAACGAAGGTACATTCTATTCTTCAATATTTTAACTTTCCTTTACAAGCTTATGATTCTGAAATAATTTCATTTGATGATATTGTTGCTTACTTTGATACAACTGTGGTGTCTACTAGTAATGAAGCTAAGAAACTAAACATCCAGTTGGAGATCCAAAAATTGCTAGATTCGAAATGAAGCAGGGTAGAGTATCTGGAATTTCAATTGAATAATTTGAATAATGATAGGGAATGTGTAGATAATGAATTCTGAATGTTACTTGCTCAGCGAAACATTTACTATAATTCAGCGAAAAGTATATATGCTAAATTGACTTCATTGCATCATTCATTTGATATAAGCAAAAAACAACATAGGAAATTATTGTCTTTTCTTGTTTTCGAAAGAGAGAAAGTTGATAGTTTGTCCTATGATTGTGAGAAAACCATATCATATTCGATAAAGTGACTGATAATTGATTTGCTTATGGTATTGTTAAGATAGATGAATATTTGAATGCTGATGAACTTGTTGAGATAGTGCATGATACGTTAACCAAAAGTGAACAAATCAAAATTTTGAAAAGAACTGAGAATTCAAAACTTGACTCTCAATCTAATTTTGCTGATATCGAAGATAATTATGATAATTTTAGCGAAATCAGTGAAATTGATGAAGAGGAAAGTGTCGATTGTTCAAAGTTATCTGTCATGAATGTCACATCTAAGTTAAAACTTAAATAAATTTGTGATGATTCGATGGTTGAGGATGACACTAACAAACCCTCTACTTCAAAAGTTTGTGACTTTGACCATGTGAATGTAAGAGAAAGTCTTATTTGAAAAAGGTGCTCATTATTTGAAAACAAATACAGTTGTGTATCCAAATTTTAAGTGTTCAGATGATGTTGTATTTCCGAATCAAGTGTTTGTCACTACTAGAAATGTTGAAAACATCAAACCGGAGTTCAACAAAATGGTCGAAGAAGGTAACAAGAAAACATCAGATGAAGGATTCTTTTCAAAACAAAGCACTATTGAAAACAATCTAGAAAGAATTCGTATGTTTTTCAAAGACAAAAACCACAAAGAAAATGGGTTGAAAAACAAGAAAATGCAAACGAGATTTTAACACAAGATTTTGTTCAAACAAATCATAATGTGAAACTTAATTCATGAGATTTTAAAGATTTTGTGGAAAAGTTTTCGAAAGAAAAAGGAATCTAGAAAAAACAGGCAAGAAAGAAATTTTTTTGGCAAGTAGTGTATAACGAAAAGAAATCAAATGAACCAACAAAGAAAATGTCTGAAAATGGATTATCAAAATCTGGTCAGTCAAAGCTTTCAACTCATTTAGATAAGAAGAAAAATCACGCTCAATCAATTTTTTCTGATCCTCAAAACTCAAAACCAAAAGATATTTCAACGAAATTTTCAAAATCAACATTCTCAAGGACTTTTCAAACAAATAATCATCAAAAGAATTTCAGTGCTAAAAATCAACAAAAGTTTTCAACCCCAAATACTTTCTTTCCCACACCAACAAATGAGCAAAATAAATTTTCAATGAAAAGACATATTCATGCAACAAATCGACATTTTGAAAATGTTCGTCAACTTTAGAATATTCAAAAATTTGACAATGTTCGAAAATTTGACAATATTCGAAAATTTGAAAATGTTCGAAAATTTGAAAATGTTCGAAATTCTGCGAACAATCAAGCATTTGTGAATGATATATTCCATCCATCTGCGAAGTTTACTCCACAAAAACCAAATTTTCCAAATCCATCCGCACACAAAGCTAATAAAGTATCGTAAACGAAATGTTCTTTTGAGGTGCAAACTATAAATCATTGGCTTGAGAGAAAAGGGAAAATGTATCAATCGAGAAAGTTTTCTCAAAATCAGATAAAAAATGCTTATGAACAGTATTTGAATGACTCTTCATCTGGACGTTCATCTTCGAAAGAATCAAATACTCCGGTTTAGAAATAGCAACCGATCTCAAAAGTACAACATACTGAGAAGCACGAAGTAAAAGTTAGTGAAAGTCCAAAACTGTCGAAAAATTATGTTGCGATATCTTTAACTAATGATGTTGACATAATTGATACTTTCAAGAGAAAAGTTCGAAATAGGGCTTTAGGTTCTAAATTTCATTCACTTTTTCAAGCTAATAACCAAGGACCCAAACTGCCTTGAGTACCTAAATTCTTTTAATAATTGTAGGTATTGTGTGACGAGGAATATGATGAGAAATGGTACATTGATAATGGTTGCTCACGTCACATGACTGTAATAAAGGAGAATTTGAGAGATTTTAGAAATTTAGAAAATGCCGGTGTTGTGAAGTTCGGGAACAATCACAGGTGTTAAGTAAAAGGATACGGGAAAGTAACGAATGGATAGTTTACTGTAAATCATGTTGCTTATGTTGAAGGTCTTCAACATAATTTGATAAGTGGTTCACAACTTGTTGTGGGCACTGACAATCAAGTTGTGTTTAATGAAGAAGGAAGTACCATTTCCAATGTTGAAACGAAGGAAGTTTTGTTGAAATAAAAAAGACATGGCGATATGTTTACCCTTGACATCAAACAAATTATTGGGAAACCCTCACTTTGTCTACTTTCGAAAGCTCCAACTGATGTCAATTGGTTGTGGCATCAACATTTATCTCATTTAAACCTTCGAAATCAGAATAAATTGGTAGTAGATGATCTTGTTCGAGGTTTACCTGTTTTAAATTTTTATAGTGATACTTTCTGTGCAGCTTGCGAACAAGGAAAATAGCATCGGAAAGGGCATCTAATTGTCATAGATTCGAAAATTGTTGAACCGTTGGAACTTCTTCATATTGACCTCTATGGACCTTCAACTGTTGAAACACTCAAACAAGAAAAGGTACATTTTAGTTATTGTTGATATTTTTCACGATTCACTTGGGTGTATTTTCTTAGGTTAAAATCTGAAGTCGCTCAAACAATGATCGAATTTATCAAGAAAATTGAGATGAACCAAAAGAAGAAAGTTCGAAAAAACAAAAATGATAATGGTTCAGAGTTTAAAAACAACGTCCTCGATTCATTCTTAAAAGAAAAAGGAATTTCACATAATTTCTCTTCACCAATACACCACAACAAAATGATGTGGTTGAAAGAAGGAATAGGTCTCTTTATGAAGCAGCACGAACAATGTTGACATATGTGAATCTTCCTCAATATCTATGGGCATAAGCATTTTTGACAGCATGTTTTACTCAGAATCGATCTTTCATTCATCTTCGTTTTAATATAACTTCGTATGAAATCATAAATAACCAAAAACCTAATGTCAAATTCTTGCATGTTTTTGGTTGCAAGTGTTTTATCATGAATCTAAATGATGATCTTCCAAAATTTCAAGCTAAGGCTGATGAAGGAATATTATTGAGATATTCAAATAACTCGATTGCATATAGAGTCTTAAATAAACGAACACGAAAATTTGAAGAGACATTTAATCTCACATTTGACGATTACTATGTAAAACAAGCTGAAAAATGTTTCGAACAAAAACCAATTCTTAATGAATCAAATGATGAGTCTGAAAATTATAATTCATCTGATTTTGATTATGATTTAATTTTTTGTGTTCCAGATAGGGCTGCTAATGCTGAAGTAAATGTTGCTGAAAATCAAACTCCTGAATCTTCGAAACATACTAATGATTCGACAATCGCATCAGATACAACTGCTAATGGCGAAAGTATGCTAGATGCATAAGTGGAGGGGGAGCACTTGCATATACCCTCAAATGTTGAGGGGGGCATCCTTTCGAGGGGGAGAAGAGTAGTATGAATGATGTTTTTGAGGGGGAGCATCAGAATGACAATTATGTTGAAGGGGAGCATAA